>NC_042970.1:1711773-1746773 GCF_901001165.1 Salmo trutta | reverse complement strand
ATTGGTTGATTGATTGATTGGTTGATTGATTGGTTGATTGGTTGATTGGTTGATTGATTGGTTGATTGATTAGTTGATTGATTGATTGGTTGATTGGTTGATTGGTTGATTGATTGATTAGTTGATTGATTGATTGGTTGATTGATTGATTGGTTGATTGATTGATTAGTTGATTGATTGATTGGTTGATTGATTGATTGGTTGACCCACCTGGGATATCCGTCCAGGCCGGTCTCACAGCGGGCGTTGGGGTGGCAGGTGGTGTCATTACAAACATTCCTCAGGGTACAGCCGGAGGACGGGTTAGACCCTTCCCAACCATGCATACAATCACATCTAGACTGGAAGATCAGATACAGACATTCAGTTACATGATTCCCGTTTATTAGAACTTTCACAACATTCTAGATTCCCTGCACATTCCGTCTTTCCGAGAATCTTCCAACCAGGAATTCTGAAAAACTTTTGGATTACTTAGCGGAATTTTGCAAGCCTACACACAGAGTTACACCCTATCCATCCCACTCAATTATACACACAGTTATGGCTGCTTTGTGTGATGTATTGTTGTCTCTACCTTCTTGCCCTTTGTGCTGTTGTCTGTACCAATAAGATTTTTTTTTAATAATAAGTGTTAAGTAAAAAATAGATAAGTTAAAATAAAGGTAACAAATAATTAAACAGCATCAGTAAAATAAAAAGCAAGGCTATATACAGGTGGTACCGGTACAGAGTCAATGTGGAGGCTATATACAGGGGGTACCGGTACAGAGTCAATGTGGAGGCTATATACAGGGTGTTATGGTACAGAGTCAATGTGGAGGCTATATACAGGGGGTACTGGTACAGAGTCAATGTGGAGGCTATATACAGGGGGTACTTGTACAGAGTCAATGTGGAGGCTATATACAGGGGGTACTGGTACAGAGTCAATGTGGAGGCTATATACATGGTACTACGGTATAGAGTCAATGTGGAGGCTACATACAGAGGGGTACCGGTACAGAGTCAATGTGGAGGCTACATACAGGGGGTACCGGTACAGAGTCAATGTGGAGGCTATATACAGGGGGTACCGATACAGAGTCAGTGTGGAGGCTATATAAAGGGTATTACGGTACAGAGTCAGTGTGGAGGCTATATACAGGGTATTATGGTACAGAGTCAATGTGGAGGCTATATACAGGGGGTACCGGTACAGAGTCAATGTGGAGACTATATACAGGCGGTACCGGTACAGAGTCAATGTGGAGGCTATATACAGGGGATACCGGTACAGAGTCAATGTGGAGGCTATATACAGGGGGTACCAGTACAGAGTCAATGTGGAGGCTATATACAGGGGATACCGGTACAGAGTCAATGTGGAGGCTATATACAGGGGGTACCGGTACAAAGTAAATGTGGAGGCTATATAGAGGGGGTACCGGTACAGAGTCAATGTGGAGGCTATATACAGGGGGTACCGGTACAGAGTCAATGTGGAGGCTATATACAGGGGGTACCAGTACAGAGTCAATGTGGAGGCTATATACAGGGGGCACCGGTACAGAGTCAATGTGGAGGCTATATACAGGGGGTACCGGTACAGAGTCAATGTGGAGGCTATATATAGGGTGTTACGGTACAGAGTCAATGTGGAGGCTATGTACAGGGGGTACTGGTACAGAGTCAATGTGGAGGCTATATACAGGGGGGTACCGGTACAGAGTCAATGTGGAGACTATATACAGGGGGGTACCGGTACAGAGTCAATGTGGAGACTATATACAGGGGGTACCGGTATAGAGTCAATGTGGAGGCTATATACAGGGGGTACCGGTACATAGCCAATGTGGAGGCTATATACAGGGGGTACCGGTACAGAGTCAATGTGGAGGCTATATACAGGGGGTACTGGTACAGAGTCAATATGGAGGCTATATACAGGGTGTTACGGTACAGAGTCAATGTGGAGGCTATATACAGGCTGTTACGGTACAGAGTCAATGTGGAGGCTATATACAGGGGGTACCAGTACAGAGTCAATGTGGAGGCTATATACAGGGGGCACCGGTACAGAGTCAATGTGGAGGCTATATACAGGGGGTACTGGTACAGAGTCAATGTGGAGGCTATATACAGGGGGTACCGGTACAGAGTCAATGTGGAGGCTATATACAGGGTATTATGGTACAGAGTCAATGTGGAGGCTATATACAGGGGGTACCGGTACAGAGTCAATATGGAGGCTATATACAGGGTGTTACGGTACAGGGTCAATGTGGAGGCTATATACAGGCTGTTACGGTACAGAGTCAATGTGGAGACTATATACAGGGGGTACCGGTACAGAGTCAATGTGGAGGCTATATACAGGGGGTACCGGTACAGAGTCAATGTGGAGGCTATATACAGGGGGTACCGGTACAGAGTCAATGTGGAGGCTATATACAGGGGGTACCAGTACAGAGTCAATGTGGAGGCTATATACAGGGGGTACCAGTACAGAGTCAATGTGGAGGCTATATACAGGGGGTACCGGTACAGAGTCAATGTGGAGGCTATATACAGGGGGTACCGGTACAGAGTCAATGTGGAGGCTATATACAGGGGGTACCGGTACCAAGTCAATGTGGAGGCTATATACAGGGGGTACTGGTACAGAGTCAATGTGGAGGCTATATACAGGGGGTACCGGTACAGAGTCAATATGGAGGCTATATACAGGGTGTTACGGTACAGAGTCAATGTGGAGGCTATATACAGGCTGTTACGGTACAGAGTCAATGTGGAGACTATATACAGGGGGTACCGGTACAGAGTCAATGTGGAGGCTTTATACAGGGGGTACCGGTACAGAGTCAATGTGGAGGCTATATACAGGGGGTACCGGTACAGAGTCAATGTGGAGGCTATATACAGGGGGTACCGGTACAGGGTCAATGTGGAGGCTATATACAGGAGGTACCGGTACAGAGTCAATGTGTGGTGTCATCGGTTAGTCGAGGTAATTGAGGTAATATGTACATATAGGTAGAGTTAAAGTGACTATGCATAGATAATAAACAGAGAGTAGCAGCAGCATAAAAGAGGGGTCTGTGTATCCATTTTACATTTTAGTAGACGCTCTTGTCCAGAGCAACTTACCGTAGTGAATGCATACATTTATTTTTCCTGTACTTGTCCCCCGTGGGAATCGAACCCACGACCCTGGCGTTGCAAACACCATGCTCTACCAACTGAACCACACTTTGATTAGCTGTTCAGGAGTCTTATGGCTTGGGGGTAGACGCTGTTAAGAAGCCTTTTGGACCTAGACTTGGCGCTCCGGTACCGCTTGCCGTGCGGTAGCAGAGAGAACAGTCTATGACTATGTTGTGTTGCTACCATGCTATGTTGACATGTGTTGCTGCCTTGCTATGTTGACATGTGTTGCTGCCTTGCTATGTTGACATGTGTTGCTGCCTTGCTATGTTGACATGTGTTGCTACCATGCTATGTTGACATGTGTTGCTGCCATGCTATGTTGACATGTGTTGCTGCCTTGCTATGTTGACATGTGTTGCTGCCTTGCTATGTTGACATGTGTTGCTGCCTTGCTATGTTGACATGTGTTGCTGCCTTGCTATGTTGACATGTGTTGCTGCCTTGCTATGTTGACATGTGTTGCTGCCTTGCTATGTTGACATGTGTTGCTGCCTTGCTATGTTGTTGTCTTAGGTCTCTCTTTATGTAGTGTTGTTGTGTCTCTCTTGTTGTGATGTGTGTTTGGTCCTATATTTTTATTTAATTTATTTTTAATCCCAGCCCTCGTCCTCGCAGGAGGCCTTTTGCCATTTGGTAGGCCGTCATTGTAAATAAGAATTTGTTCTTAACTGACTTGCCTAGTTAAGGGATCGGACCCTTTTTTAACATTTTTGACATACCCAAATCTAACTGCCTGTAGTTCAGGACCTGAAGCAAGGATATGCATATTCTCGGTACCATTTGAAAGGAAACACTTTGAAGTTTCTGGAAATGTGAAATGAATGTAGGAGAATATAACACAATAGATCTGGTAGAAGAAAATACAAAGAAAAAACCATGCGTTGAATTTTTTGTTGTTGTACTATCATCTTTGAAATGCAAGAGAAAGGCCATAATGTATTATTCCAGCCCAGGTGCAATTTAGATTTTGGCCACTAGATGGCAGCAGTGCATGTGCAAAGTTTTAGACTGATTCAATCAACCATTTAATTTCTGTTAGAACATTTGTATCAAGACTGCCCAAATGTGCCTAATTGGTTGATTAATAACTTTACAAGTTCATAATTGTGCACTCTCCTCAAACAATATCATGGTATTATTTCACTGTAATAGCTACTGTAAATTGGACAGTGTAGTGAGATTAACAAGAATTTAAGTTTTCTGCCAATATCAGATATGTCTATATCCTGGGAAATGTTCTTATTATTTACAACCTCATGCTAATCTCATTAGCCTACGTTAGTTCAACCTTCCCGAGGGGGACCCACCAATTCTGTAGAGGTTTTAAATAAAGATTTAAAAAAATAATGAAATACAAATACATACACCTAACTATCCCACTAAACCATACACTATTACCTAGACTGGTTGTAATGTGAAAGGTCCAGTGCACTCAAAAACGAGATTTTCCTGTGTTTCATATATTTTTCCACACTATGAGGTTGGAATAATACTGTGAAAATGTGAAAATTACAGTATGATGCACTTTCAGTGTAAGATCTGTTTGAAAAGACCTGAAATTTCAGCCTGTTTTGGTGGGATTGTGTTTTGGCCTGTCTGGTTCCAAACCTCTGCCAATGACAGTCAGTTTTCCGTTTTCCCCACTCAGATCACTCCCAGACAGTCCTAGTAAAATTCTTACTTGAGAAATTGCTCTTTGCTAATAAGCTGTTTTTGTAATCTACATATACTCACAAACAACTTTACAGTTGTTATGCTATAAGATTTTATATAACAAATCAGCCTAATTTCCTGATGCACTGACCTCATTCATTGTTTTCTTTCCCCTTGTAATCACAGAGTTGGCAAGCAATGCTACAAATGGTTTACGATCTCAGCTTTCATTTCATATAAAGTTTGTCCATCTGTGATGAACACAAGGTAGTTTTGTTTCACATCTACAATTTGTGTTACATTTTTCAAAAAGTTATTCTATATCAAAGCATTTCTGTTTGTCGTAGATTCATGGGACAACTTTATGGCTGCAGGAGACTCTCAGCTTTCAGGATGTGATGTACCTTTCTGACACAAATTGATGGACAGTCAGACCAGCGACTGAGTGTTAAAGCGGGACTCACGAACGTACAATGGCTGTGGATATGTAACCCGATACCCCGGTGTCTTGAGAGACCTACTCAATTCAAGCTGTGAAGAGGGGCCCTCAGACAAAACAATAGCGTAAGCAAATTGTCTGAACAGAAGCTGATTTATCAGTGAATTACCTTGATAAAACAATGAAATTATAACTAAACTAAATCGTATAGACACTAGTGCTGAGCATTTCAAGCTTTTTGAGGTCGGTTCGGTTTAGGTTTGATTAGTGTTTTTAGACATTAGGTACACTATAAATGATGTGGGTTGAATGCTGTAACAACACAGAATAAAGACATGAATAGAAGTCCCATGATACCAGTGACTGTCCACTACTGCTGATCACTAACCATCATTTATTCACATTACTTTACTGAAAAAATGTCAGTTGTTTTATTTGATGACTTTATTATTTCATTCCAAGTCATCATCTCATCTCTATAGAGCTGCTGTCTGTGTTGTCTGACTATTATTATAAGCACTATTGTAGTAGTTCTTCAAATTAAATAAGGCATATTTACATGACTGCTGAATACCAACTATCGATAAAGGGATCATGTATTTTCAGTTAGAGAGACCATGCGAAGCAACTGCTCCATCCTTCTCTAACCACTCCATCTCCAGGCAAGTACAAACGCAATGGATTGTGGTCATTGTAGTCATTGAATTCCAAAAATTGATCCGACATTGGTCAATTCTTTTAAGAATAAAAAATAAAAGTAACTGACATTTTGGTTAAATCGCTCAGCACTAACAGACAGACAAACCCTGCTGATATACACACAAACTAGCCCTGCTGTTATAAACAGACTAACCCTGCTGGTGTAGACACAGATTAACCCTGCTGGTATAGACACAGATTAACCCTGCTGGTATAGACACAGACTAACCCTGCTGGTATAGACACAGACTAACCCTGCTGGTATAGACACAGACTAACCCTGCTGGTATAGACACAGACTAACCCTGCTGGTATAGACAGACTAACCCTGCTGGTATAGACAGACTAACCCTGCTGGTATAGACAGACTAACCCTGCTGGTATAGACACAGACTAACCCTGCTGGTATAGACACAGACTAAACCTGCGTGTATAGACAGACTAACCCTGCTGGTATAGACAGACTAACCCTGCTGGTATAGACAGCCTAACCCTGCTGGTATAGACACAGATTAACCCTGCTGGTATAGACAGATTAACCCTGCTGGTATAAACTGACTAACCCTGTTGGTATAGACAGACTAACCCTGCTGGTATAGACAGACTAACCCTGCTGGTAAAGACACAGCTTAACCCTGCTGGTATAGACAGATTAACCCTGCTGGTATAGACAGACTAACCCTGCTGGTATAGACAGACTAACCCTGCTGGTATAGACAGACTAACCCTGCTGGTATAGACACAAACTAACCCTGCTGGTATAGACAGACTAACCCTGCTGGTATAGACACAAACTAACCCTGCTGGTATAGACAGACTAACCCTGCTGGTATAGACACAGACTAACCCTGCTGGTATAGACACAGACTAACCCTGCTGGTATAGACACAGACTAACCCTGCTGGTATAGACACAGACTAACCCTGCTGGTATAGACAGACTAACCCTGCTGGTATAGACACAGACTAACCCTGCTGGTATAGACAGACTAACCCTGCTGGTATAGACACAGACTAACCCTGCTGGTATAGACAGACTAACCCTGCTGGTATAGACACAGACTAACCCTGCTGGTATAGACACAGACTAAACCTGCGTGTATAGACAGACTAACCCTGCTGGTATAGACAGCCTAACCCTGCTGGTATAGACACAGATTAACCCTGCTGGTATAGACAGATTAACCCTGCTGGTATAAACTGACTAACCCTGTTGGTATAGACAGACTAACCCTGCTGGTATAGACAGACTAACCCTGCTGGTATAGACTGACTAACCCTGTTGGTATAGACAGACTAACCCTGCTGGTATAGACAGATTAACCCTGCTGGTATAGACAGACTAACCCTGCTGGTATAGACAGACTAACCCTGCTGGTATAGACAGACTAACCCTGCTGGTATAGACACAAACTAACCCTGCTGGTATAGACAGACTAACCCTGCTGGTATAGACACAAACTAACCCTGATGGTATAGACAGACTAACCCTGCTGGTATAGACACAGACTAAACCTGCTGGTATAGACAGACTAACCCTGCTGGTATAAACAGACAAACCCTGCTGGTATAGACACAGAATAACACTGCTGGTATAGACAGACTAACCCTGCTGGTATAGACAGACTAACCCTGCTGGTATAGACAGACTAACCCTGCTGGTATAGACAGACTAACCCTGCTGGTATAGACACAGACTAACCCTGCTGGTATAGACACAGACTAAACCTGCTGGTATAGACAGATTAACCCTGCTGGTATAGACACAGACTAACCCTGCTGGTATAGACAGATTAACCCTGCTGGTATGGACACAGACTAACCCTGCTGGTATAGACAGACTAACCCTGCTGGTATAGACACAGATTAACCCTGCTGGTATAGACAGATTAACCCTGCTGGTATAAACTGACTAACCCTGTTGGTATAGACAGACTAACCCTGCTGGTATAGACAGACTAACCCTGCTGGTATAGACACAGATTAACCCTGCTGGTATAGACAGATTAACCCTGCTGGTATAGACAGACTAACCCTGCTGGTATAGACAGACTAACCCTGCTGGTATAGACAGACTAACCCTGCTGGTATAGACACAAACTAACCCTGCTGGTATAGACAGACTAACCCTGCTGGTATAGACACAAACTAACCCTGCTGGTATAGACAGACTAACCCTGCTGGTATAGACACAGACTAACCCTGCTGGTATAGACAGACTAACCCTGCTGGTATAAACAGACTAACCCTGCTGGTATAGATACACACTAACCATGCTGGTATAGACAGACTAACCCTACTGGTATAGACAGACTAACACTGCTGGTATAGACATACTAACCCTGCTGGTATAGACAGACTAACCCTGCTGGTATAGACACAGACTAACCCTGCTGGTATAGACACAGACTAACCCTGCTGGTATAGACAGATTAACCCTGCTGGTATAGACACAGACTAACCTTGCTGGTATAGACAGATTAACCCTGCTGGTATAGACACAGACTAACCCTGCTGGTATAGACACAGATTAACCCTGCTGGTATAGACACAGACTAACCCTGCAGGTATAGACAGACTAACCATGCTGGTATAGACACAGACTATCCCTGCAGGTATAGACAGACTAACCCTGCTGGTATAGACACAGACTAACCCTGCTGGTATAGACACAGACTAACCCTGCTGGTGTGGACACAGATTAACCCTGCTGGTATAGACAGACTAACCCTGCTGTTATAGACACAGACTAACCCTGCTGGTATAGACACAGATTAACCCTGCTGGTATAGACAGACTAACCCTGCTGGTATAGACACAGACTAACTCTGCTGGTATAGACAGACTAACCCTGCTGGTATAGACACAGGTTAACCCTGCTGGTATAAACAGACTAACCCTTCTGGTATAGACAGACTAACCCTGCTGGTATAGACAGACTAACCCTGCTGGTATAGACACAGATTAACCCTGCTGGTATAGACAGATTAACCCTGCTGGTATGGACACAGACTAACCCTGCTGGTATAGACAGATTAACCCTGCTGGTATAGACACAGACTAACCCTGCTGGTATAGACAGATTAACCCTGCTGGTATGGACACAGACTAACCCTGCTGGTATAGACAGACTAACCCTGCTGGTATAGACACAGATTAACCCTGCTGGTATAGACAGATTAACCCTGCTGGTATAAACTGACTAACCCTGTTGGTATAGACAGACTAACCCTGCTGGTATAGACAGACTAACCCTGCTGGTATAGACACAGATTAACCCTGCTGGTATAGACAGATTAACCCTGCTGGTATAGACAGACTAACCCTGCTGGTATAGACAGACTAACCCTGCTGGTATAGACACAAACTAACCCTGCTGGTATAGACAGACTAACCCTGCTGGTATAGACACAAACTAACCCTGCTGGTATAGACAGACTAACCCTGCTGGTATAGACACAGACTAACCCTGCTGGTATAGACAGACTAACCCTGCTGGTATAAACAGACTAACCCTGCTGGTATAGATACACACTAACCATGCTGGTATAGACAGACTAACCCTACTGGTATAGACAGACTAACACTGCTGGTATAGACATACTAACCCTGCTGGTATAGACAGACTAACCCTGCTGGTATAGACACAGACTAACCCTGCTGGTATAGACACAGACTAACCCTGCTGGTATAGACAGATTAACCCTGCTGGTATAGACACAGACTAACCCTGCTGGTATAGACAGATTAACCCTGCTGGTATAGACACAGACTAACCCTGCTGGTATAGACACAGATTAACCCTGCTGGTATAGACACAGACTAACCCTGCAGGTATAGACAGACTAACCATGCTGGTATAGACACAGACTATCCCTGCAGGTATAGACAGACTAACCCTGCTGGTATAGACACAGACTAACCCTGCTGGTATAGACACAGACTAACCCTGCTGGTGTGGACACAGATTAACCCTGCTGGTATAGACAGACTAACCCTGCTGTTATAGACACAGACTAACCCTGCTGGTATAGACACAGATTAACCCTGCTGGTATAGACAGACTAACCCTGCTGGTATAGACACAGACTAACTCTGCTGGTATAGACAGACTAACCCTGCTGGTATAGACACAGGTTAACCCTGCTGGTATAAACAGACTAACCCTTCTGGTATAGACAGACTAACCCTGCTGGTATAGACAGACTAACCCTGCTTGTATAGACAGACTAACCCTGCTGGTATAGACAGACTAACCGAGCTGGTATAGAAACAGACTAACCCTGCTGGTATAGACAGACTAACCCTGCTGGTATAGACACAGGTTAACCCTGCTGGTATAGACAGACTAACCCTGCTGGTATAGACACAGATTAACCCTGCTGGTATAGACAGACTAACCCTGCTGGTATAGACAGACTAACCCTGCTGGTATAGACACAGATTAACCCTGCTGGTATAGACAGATTAACCCTGCTGGTATAGACTGACTAACCCTGCTGGTATAGACAGACTAACCCTGCTGGTATAGACAGATTAACCCTGCTGGTATAGACAGATTAACCCTGCTGGTATAGACAGACTAACTCTGCTGGTATAGACAGACTAACCCTGCTGGTATAGACACAAACTAACCCTGCTGGTATAGACAGACTAACCCTGCTGGTATAGACAGACTAACACTGCTGTTATAAACAGACTAACCCTGCTGGTATAGACACAGACTAACCCTGCTGGTATAGACAGACTAACCCTGCTGTTATAAACAGACTAACCCTACTGGTATAGACACAGACTAACCCTGCTAGTATAGACAGACTAACACTGCTGGTATAAACACAGATTAACCCTGCTGGTATAGACACAGACTAACTCTGCTGGTATAGACACAGACTAACCCTGCTGGTATAGACACAGGATAACCCTGCTGGTATAGACACAGACTAACCCTGCTGTTATAGACACAGACTAACCCTGCTGGTATAAACACAGATTAACCCTGCTGGTATAGACACAGACTAACCCTGCTGGTATAGACAGACTAACCCTGCTGGTATAGACAGCCTAACCCTGCTGGTATAGACACAGACTAACCCTGCTGGTATAGACACAGACTAACCCTGCTGGTATAGACAGAATAACCCTGCTGGTATAGACACAGATTAACCCTGCTGGTATAGACAGACTAACCCTGCTGGTATAGACACAGACTAACCCTGCTGGTATAGACACAGATTAACCCTGCTGGTATAGACAGACAAACCCTGCTGGTATAGACACAGATTAACCCTGCTGGTATAGACAGACTAACCCTGCTGGTATAGACACAGATTAACCCTGCTGGTATAGACACAGATAAACCCTGCTGGTATAGACAGACTAACCCTGCTGGTATAGACACAGATTAAACCTGCTGGTATAGACACAGACTAACCCTGCTGGTATAGACACAGACTAACCCTGCTGGTATAGACACAGATTAACCCTGCTGGTATAGACAGACTAACCCTGCTGGTATAGACAGACTAACCCTGCTGGTATAGACACAGACTAACCCTGCTGGTATAGACACAGACCCACCTTGCAAGGGCTGGTATAGACACAGATTAACCCTGCTGGTATGGACAGATTAATCCTGCTGGTATAGACAGACTAACCCTGCTGGTATAGACACAGACTAACCCTGCTGGTATAGACACAGACTAACCCTGCTGGTATAGACAGACTAACCCTGCTGGCATAGACAGACTAACCCTGCTGGTATAGACACAGACTAACCCTGCTGGTATAGACACAGACTAACCCTGCTGGTATAGACACAGACTCACCTTACCAGGGCTGGTATAGACACAGATTAACCCTGCTCGTATAGACAGACTAACCCTGCTGCTATAGACAGACTATCCCTGCTGGTATAGACACAGACTAACCCTGCTGGTATAGACAGACTAACCCTGCTGGTACAGACAGACTAACCCTGCTGGTATAGACAGACTAACCCTGCTGGTATAGACAGACTAACCCTGCTGGTATTGACACAGACTAACCCTGTTGGTATAGACAGACTAACCCTGCTGTTATAAACAGACTAACCCTGCTGGTATAAACAGACTAACCCTGCTGGTATAGACAGACTAACTCTGCTGTTATAGACACAGACTAACCCTGCTTGTATAGACACAGACTAACCCTGTTGGTATAGACACAAACTAACCCTGCTGGTATAGACACAGAATAACCCTGCTGGTATAGACACAGACTAACCCTGCTGGTATAGACACAGACTAACCCTGCTGGCATAGACACAGACTAACCCTGCTGGTATAGACACAGACTAACCCTGCTGTTGTAGACTGACTAACCCTGCTGGTATAGACAGACTAACCCTGCTGGTATAGACAGACTAACCCTGCTGGTATAGACACAGATTAACCCTGCTGGTATAGACAGATTAACCCCGCTGGTATAGACAGACTAACCCTGCTGGTATAAACAGACTAACCCTGCTGGTATAGACACAAACTAACCCTGCTCGTATAGACAGACTAACCCTGCTGGTATAGACAGACTAACACTGCTGTTATAAACAGACTAACCCTGCTGGTATAGACACAGACTAACCCTGCTGGTATAGACAGACTAACCCTGCTGTTATAAACAGACTAACCCTGCTGGTATAGACACAGACTAACCCTGCTAGTATAGACAGACTAACCCTGCTGGTATAGACACAGACTATCTCTGCTGGTATAGACACAGACTAACCCTGCTGGTATAGATACAGACTAAACTTGCTGGTATAGACACAGACTAACCCTGCTGTTATAGACATAGACTAACCCTGCTGGTATAAACACAGATTAACCCTGCTGGTATAGACACAGACTAACCCTGCTGGTATAGACAGACTAACCCTGCTGGTATAGACAGACTAACCCTGCTGGTATAGACACAGACTAACCCTGCTGGTATAGACACAGACTAACCCTGCTGGTATAGACAGACTAACCCTGCTGCTATAGACACAGATTAACCCTGCTGGTATAGACAGACTAACCCTGCTGGTATAGACACAGACTAACCCTGCTGGTATAGACAGTCTAACCCTGCTGGTATAGACAGACCAATCCTGCCGGTGTAGACAGACTAACCCTGCTGGTATAGACAGATTAACCCTGCTGGTATAGACACAGACTAACCCTGCTGGTATAGACAGACTAACCCTGCTTGTATAGACACAGACTAACCCTGCTGGTATAGACACAAACTAAACCTGCTGGCATAGACAGACTAACCCTGCTGATATAGAAACAGACTAACCATGCTGGTATAGACAGACTAACCCAGCTGGCATAGACAGACTAACCCTGCTGGTATAGACACAGACTAACCCTGCTGGTATAGACAGAGATTAACCCTGCTGGTATAGACAGACAAACCCTGCTGGTATAGACACAGATTAACCCTGCTGGTATAGACAGACTAACCCTGCTGGTATAGACACAGATTAACCCTGCTGGTATAGACACAGATGAACCCTGCTGGTATAGACACAGATTAAACCTGCTGGTATAGACACAGACTAACCCTGCTGGTATAGACACAGACTAACCCTGCTGGTATAGACACAGATTAACCCTGCTGGTATAGACAGACTAACCCTGCTGGTATAGACAGACTAACCCTGCTGGTATAGACACCGATTAACCCTGCTGGTATAGACACAGACTAACCCTGCTCACCTTGCCAGGGCTTGTATAGACAGACTAACCCTGCTGGTATAGACAGACTAACCCTGCTGGTATAGACACAGACTAACCCTGCTGGTATAGACACAGACTCACCTTGCCAGGGCTGGTATAGACACAGATTAACCCTGCTGGTATGGACAGACTAACCCTGCTGGTATAGACACAGACTAACCCTGCTGGTATAGACACAGACTAACCCTGCTGGTATAGACAGACTAACCCTGCTGGCATAGACAGACTAACCCTGCTGATATAGACACAGACTAACCCTGCTGGTATAGACACAGACTAACCCTGCTGGTATAGACACAGACTCACCTTACCAGGGCTGGTATAGACACAGATTAACCCTGCTGGTATAGACAGATTAACCCTGCTGGTATAGACACAGACTAACCCTGCTGGTATAGACACAGACTAACCCTGCTTGTATAGACAGACTAACCCTGCTGGCATAGACACAGACTAACCCTGCTGGTATAGACACAGACTAACCCTGCTGGTATAGACACAGACTAACCCTGCTGGTATAGACAGACTAACCCTGCTGGTATAGACACAGATTAACCCTGCTGGTATAGACAGACTAACCCTGCTGGTATAGACACAGATTAACCCTGCTGGTATAGACAGACTAACCCTGCTGGTATAGACAGACTAACCCTGCTGGTATATACACAGACTAACCCTGCTGGTACAGACAGACTAACCCTGCTGGTATAGACATACTAACCCTGCTGGTATAGACAGACTAACCCTGCTGGTATAGACAGACTAACCCTGCTGGTATAGACAGACTAACACTGCTGGTATAGACACAGACTAACCCTGCTGGTATAGACACAGATTAACCCTGCTGGTATAGACAGACTAACCCTGCTGGTATAGACAGACTAACCCTGCTGGTATAGACACAGACTAACCCTGCTGGTATAGACACAGATTGACCCTGCTGGTATAGACACAGACTAACCCTGCTGGTATAGACAGACTAACCCTGCTGGTATAGACACAGACTAACCCTGCTGGTATAGACACAGACTAACCCTGCTGGTTTAGACACAGATTAACCCTGCTGGTATAGACACAGACTAACCCTGCTGGTATAGACACAGATTAACCCTGCTGGTATAGACAGACTAACCCTGCTGATATTGACAGACTAACCCTGCTGGTATAGACACAGACTAACCCTGCTGGTATAGACACAGATTAACCCTGCTGGTATAGACACAGACTAACCCTGCTGGTATAGACAGACTAACCCTGCTGGTATAGACACAGACTAACCCTGCTGGTATAGACACAGACTAACCCTGCTGGTATAGACACAGATTAACCCTGCTGGTATAGACACAAACTAACCCTGCTGGTATAGACAGACTAACCCTGCTGGTATAGACAGACTAACCCTGCTGGTATAGACAGACTAACCCTGCTGGTATAGCCACAGATTAACCCAGCTGGTATAGACACCGACTAACCTTTCCAGGGCTGGTATAGACTCAGACCAACCTTGCCAGGGCTGGTGTAGACAGACTAACCTTGCCAGGGCTGGTATAGACACAGACGGTGGAATTGCGAGGGCAGCCTCCGTTGTCCTCATCGCATGGGTTGATGGGAACACACATCCTGCCATCCCCCTTGTAACCTGCCTTACACTGGCACTGGAACAACCGTCCCCCCAGCCAAGAACAGTCCGCATTCACATCACACTGCTTAGCTGAACAAACACCTGGGAAATAAATAACAAATAACATAAATTATTCAATTATGGAATGGAATGGAAGAGAGTAAATCAGATAGGCGCAGCAAAGCAGAACACAATAGAACAGAATAGAAGAGAATTTAATAAAACAGAATAGAGCAGAATAGAACAGAATAGAACAGAATAGAACAGAAGAAAACAGAATAGAAGAGAATAGAACAGAATAAAACAGAATAGAACAGAATAGAACAGAATAGAACAGAATAGAACAGAATAGAACAGAATAGAACAGAGTAGAACAGAATATAACAGAATAAAACAAACAGAATAGAATAGAACAGAATAGAACAGAATAGAACAGAATAGAACAGAATAAAACAAACAGAATAGAACAGAATAAAACAAACAGAATAGAACAGAATAGAACAGAGTAGAACAGAATAAAACAGAATAGAACAGAATAGAACAGAGTAGAACAGAATATAACAGAATAAAACAAACAGAATAGAATAGAACAGAATAGAACAGAATAGAACAGAATAGAATAGAATAGAACAGAATAGAACAGAATAGAACAGAATAAAACAGAATAGAACAGAATAAAACAGAATAGAACAGAATAGAATAGAATAGAACAGAATAGAACAGAATAGAACAGAATAGAACAGAATAGAACAGAATAGAATAGAACAGAATAGAACAGAATAGAATAGAATAGAACAGAATAGAACAGAATAGAACAGAATAAAACAAACAGAATAGAACAGAATAGAACAGAACAGAACAGAATAGAACAGAATAGAACAGAATAGAACAGAATAGAATAGAATAGAACAGAATAGAACAGAATAGAATAGAATAGAACAGAATAGAACAGAATAGAACAGAATAAAACAAACAGAATAGAACAGAATAGAACAGAACAGAACAGAATAGAACAGAATAGAACAGAATAGAACAGAATAGAACAGAATAGAATAGAACAGAATAGAACAGAATAGAACAGAACAGAATAAAACAGAATAGAACAGAATAGAACAGAATAGAACAGAATAGAACAGAATAAAACAGAATAGAACAGAATAGAACAGAATAGAACAGAATAAAACTGAATAGAACAGAATAGAACAGAATAGAACAGAATAGAACAGAATAAAACAAACAGAATAGAACAGAATAGAACAGAATAGAACAGAATAGAATAGAATAGAACAGAATAGAATAGAACAGAATAGAACAGAATAAAACAGAATAAAACAAACAGAATAGAATAGAACTGAATAGAACAGAATAGAACAGAATAGAACAGAATAGAACAGAATAGAATAGAATAGAACAGAATAGAACAGAATAAAACTGAATAGAACAGAATAGAACAGAATAGAACAGAATAGAACAGAATAGAACAGAGTAGAACAGAATAGAACAGAATAGAACAGAATAGAACAGAATAGAACAGAACAGAATAGAACAGAATAAAACAGAGTAGAACAGAATAGAACAGAATAGAACAGAATAGAACAGAATAGAACAGAACAGAATAGAACAGAACAGAACAGAATAGAACAGAATAGAACAGAATAAAACAAACAGAATAGAACAGAATAGAACAGAATAGAACAGAATAGAACAGAATAGAACAGAATAGAACAGAATAAAACAGAATAGAACAAAATAGAACAGAACAGAGCATAATAGAACAGAATAGAACAGAATAAAACAAACAGAATAGAACAGAATAGAACAGAATAGAACAGAATAGAACAGAATAAAACAGAATAAAACAGAATAAAATAGAACAGAACAGAACAGAGCATAATAGAACAGAACAGAGCATAATAGAACAAAGCAGAACAGAATAGAACAGAACAGAGCAGAGCATAATAGAACAGAGCAGAATAGAATAGAACAGAGGAGAATAGAATAGAACAGAGGAGAATAGAACAGAACAGAATAGAACAGAACAGAATAGAATAGAACAGAGCAGAGCAGAATATAACGGAATAGAAAAAGCAGAGCAGAACAGAATAGAACAGAGCAGAATAGAACAGATCAGAATAGAACAGAGTAGTATAGAATAGAACACAACAGGATAGAACAGAGCAGAATAGAATAGAACATAACAGAATAGAATAGAACATAACAGAATAGAATAGAACATAACAGAATAGAATAGAACATAACAGAATAGAATAGAACATAACAGAATAGAATAGAATAGAACATAACAGAATAGAATAGAATAGAACATAACAGAATAGAATGTAATATAATAATTTGGCTTCAAAGTTTAAGGTGAATAAGTTAAATAGAAGACATTGACTTAAATAACAATGAAGAACATAGCTAAAATGTCTTCAACGCTCATCAATGTTATAGTGAAATCATATGCTACTTCATCTACACAGTATGCACAGTAAGATCAGTGACAACCAGTCTGGTTGGGGGATTGCGGACATCCTGCTTATGTAACCGGTGTGAAATGGCTAGCTAGTTAACGGGATGCGCTCTAATAGCGTTTCAATCGGTGATGTCACTCACTCTGAGACCTTGAATTAGTTGTTCCCCTTGCTCTGCAAGGGTAACGATGCTTCGTGGGTGTCAGTTGTTGATGTGTGCAGAGGGTCCCTGGTTCGAGCCCAGGTAGGGGCGAGCAGAAGGACAGAAGCTACACTGTTACACTTATTTCTTTGTGGGAGAGATCTTTGTGTGCTATACTCGGCCTTGTCTCAGGATGGTAAGTTGGTGGTTGAAGATATCCCTCTAGTGGTGTGGGGGCTGTGCTTTGGCAAAGTGGGTGGGGTTATATCCTTTCTGTTTGGCCCTGTCTGGGGGTATCATCGGATGGGGCCACAATGTCTCCTAACCCCTCCTGTCTCAGCCTCCAGTATTTATGCTGTAGTAGTTTATGTGTCCGGGGCTAGGGTCAGTCTGTTATATCTGGAGTATTTCTCCTGTCTTATCCGGTGTCCTGTGTGAATGTAAGTATGCTCTCTCTAATTCTTTCTTTCTTTCTCTCTCTCGGAGGACCTAAGCCCTAGGACCATACCTCAGGACTACCTGGCATGATGACTCCTTGCTGTCCCCAGTCCACCTGGCCGTGCTGCTGCTCCAGTTTCAACTGTTCTGCTTGCGGCTATGGAACCCTGACCTGTTCACCGGACGTGCTACCTGTCCCAGACCTGTTGTTTTCAACTCCCTAGAGACAGCAGGAGTGGTAGAGATACTCTGAATGATCGGCTATGAAAAGCCAACTGACATTTACTCCTGAGGTGCTGACCTGTTGCACCCTCGACAACCACTGTGATTATTATTATTTGACCATGCTGGTCATCTATGAACATTTGAACATCTTGGCCATGTTCTGTTATAATCTCCACCCGGCACAGCCAGAAGAGGACTGGCCACCCCACATAGCCTGGTTCTCTAAGTTTCTTCCTAGGTTTTGGCCTTTCTAGGGAGTTTTTCCTAGCCACCGTGCTTCTACACCTGCATTGCTTGCTGTTTGGGGTTTTAGGCTGGGTTTCTGTACAGCACTTTGAGATATCAGCTGATGTAAGAAGGGCTATATAAATACATTTGATGTTTCCTCCTGTTCCGGGAATCTTCAAAGTGCCATTTCTTGAAAACCTATGAATTTTGGGAAAGTTATCAGACTTATGTAAACCTAGTGATATCTATGATCTCTGTTACCTGAGCAACGGTCTCCAGTCTTGTGAAACCCAGGAAGACATTGACACACGGCGTTCTCTACCACTCCTTTACAGTGGGAGTAGGCACTGCAGTTCTTACAGGCAGCAGAGACTGGAGGAAACACAGTACACATCATCAGTAGACAACAACAACAGTACTGAAGTACCTTTCACTAAATGAGATCGCTAAATGTGCTCGCTAAATGTGATCGCTAAATGAGCTCGCTAAATGTGATCGCTAAATGTGATCGCTAGATTTGATTGCTACATGAGATCGCTACATGAGATCGCTACATGAGATCGCTACATGAGATCGCTAAATGAGATCGCTAAATCAGCTCGCTAAATGTGATCGCTAAATGTGATCGCTACATGAGATCGCTAAATGTGATCGCTAAATGAGATCGCTAAATGGGATCGCTAAATGTGATCGCTAAATGTGATCGCTAAATGAGATCGCTAAATGTGATCGCTAAATGAGATCGCTAAATGAGATCGCTAAATGAGATCGCTAAATGTGATCGCTAAATGAGAACAAGATGACAATCATCAAAAAGTTATTTTATTTTTTTAAAGCTTGTCTGGTCCAGAACACGGCGAAAACTGGGTTTCCCTTTCCAAAAAATACATGAATTTCACATGTGAAATGTTCCAAAAGTTTTTATGTAATCACATGTGATCTTATTTGATGTCAATGTGATAACGTGACAACATGTAAAACGACATGTGATGACATGAAACTACATATGTGAAAAACGTGATCAGGTCTTCCAAAAAGCACATGTTTAACATGATTTTACATGTGATATCATGTCTTTTTTTTGTAAGGGTCAATATCAATGGGCTATATCTGGTGTGCATCACAAATGGCACCCTATTCCCTACATAGTGCACTACTTTTGATTAGGGCCTATAGATCTCTGGCCGAAAGAAGTGGACTATTTAGGGGATAGGATGTTATTTGGGGCACAGCCCATTCATGTATCTGGTGTAAAGGAGGGCGGTGTTACCTTGATCACACATGGGTCCAGTGTACGGAGGCTGGCAGTAGCACTCTCCGTTCCCATCAGGACCGTTGTTACACTCTCCATTCACACAGCCACACTCTGGACAACACACCAAAACAACAATGACTACATTAGCTGACAGGTTAGAGTATTCATGGTGGGATAGAGAGATGAAAGAGAGAGAAATGGGGGAAAAGAGAGATATAGCAGGGAGAGAGAGATAGTGGGAGAGAGAGAGAGAGATGGGGTAGAGAGATGAGGGGGAGAGAGAGATGAGGGACAGAGAGATGGGGAGAAAGAGAGAGAGAGAGAGAGGGGGATAGAGATGGGGTTGAGAGAGAGATTGGGAGAGAGAGAGGGGAGAGTTTGGGGAGAGAAAGAGAGAGGGGGAGAAACACTGTACATAGCAAATAATTAAAACATTTAAATGTCTATATACTTATTGGTCTATTTCACTTGCTTTGGCAATCTAAACATATGTTTCCCATGCCAATAAATCCATTTGAATTGAACTGAGAGAGGAGAGAGAGAGAGAGAGAGCGAGAGAGAGAGAGAGAGAGAGAGAGAGAGACAGAGAGAGAGACAGAGAGAGAGACAGAGAGAGAGACAGAGAGAGAGACAGAGAGAGATAGAGAGAGAGAGAGACAGAGAGAGAGAGACAGAGAGAGATACAAAATAAGCTTTGGCAATATGTACATTGTTACGTCATGCCAATAAAGCGCATTGAATTGAATTGAATTGAATTGAGAGAGAGAGAGAGAGAGAGAGAGAGAGAGAAAAAGCGAGTGAGAGAGAGAGAGAGATGTACCTGATTTACAGTTGTCTCCGTATGAATTCTTGTTGGAACACTGCTGGCAGGCAAAGCCCGTGTATCCCTCCTGACCCAGAAAACAAAGGGAAACACACAGAGGCTGAGTCTTCATTCTCCTCCCTTCTCCCGAAGTGTGCACTCGCACACTTTCTTGCATGGATTTTACAATGGTACACACTTGTGGAAAAATGGGAAGTAGCCAGAGAGCGGAGAAAGCAAGAAATCTAAATTCAAGATTATACTCAAATGTACAGTATAAACTTGAGATTTTACCCTGGAAATGTAGACTTTACAGTGAAATCAGACATTACACTGTATCTACGTCCCAATTCCCATAGGGCTCTGGTCAGAAGTGCACTATACAGGGAGGAGGGAGCCAATAGTGTATAGAGCCAGTAGTGTAGAGAGCCAATAGCGTAGGGAGCCAGTGGTGTGTGGAGCCAGTAGTGTAGGGAGCCAGTAGTGTAGGGAGCCAGTAGTGTAGGGAGCCAGTAGGGAGCCAGTAGTGTAGGGAGCCAGTAGTGTAGAGAGCCAGTAGTGTAGGGAGGCAGTAGTGTAGAGAGCCAGTAGCGTAGGGAGCCAGTGGTGTGTGGAGCCAGTAGGGTAGGGAGCCAGTAGAGTAGAGAGCCAGTAATGTAGAGAGCCAGTAGTGTAGGGAGCCAATAGTGTAGGGAGCCAGTAGTGTAGTGTAGGGAGCCAGTATTGTGGGGAGCCAGTAGTGTAGGGAGCCAGTAGTGTAGAGAGCCAGTAGTGTAGGGAGCCAGTAGTGTAGTGTAGGGAGCCAGTATTGTGGGGAGCCAGTAGTGTATGGAGCCAGTAGTGTAGTGTAGAGAGTCAGTAGTGTAGGGAGCCAGTAGTGTAGGGAGCCAGTAGGGTAGGGAGCCAGTAGTGTAGGGAGCCAGTAGTGTAGAGAGTCAGTAGTGTAAGGAGCCAGTAGTGTAGGGAGCCAGTAGTGTAGGGAGCCAGTAGTGTAGGGAGCCAGTAGGGAGCCAGTAGTGTAGGGAGCCAATAGTGTAGGGAGCCAGTAGTATAGGGAGCCAGTAGAGTAGGGAGCCAGTAGTGTAGGGAGCCAGTAGTGTAGGGAGCCAGTAGTGTAGGGAGCCAGTAGTATAGGGAGCCAGTAGAGTAGGGAGCCAGTAGGGAGCCAGTAGGGAGCCAGTAGGGTAGAGAGCCAGTAGTGTAGGGAGCCAGTAGTGTAGAGAGCCAGTAGTGTAGGGAGCCAGTAGTGTAGGGAGCCAGTAGTGTAGTGAGCCAGTAGTGTAGGGAGCCAGTAGTGTAGGGCATAATAAAGCCCGTTCTCACATTGCAGACACAGGTCCCATTCCCTGATATTCCATCCATGCAGGTTCCGTGCCAGTTACAGGTTCTCCCATTCCAGCTCGGACAGGCTGCAGAAACACAGATACAGTACCAGCAAATGACATGAAACAGACATGTGTAGATTACTACTACAACCATCTTCCCTTTATGTTTCAGTGGCTATACATGACAAATCAACCATCTTCCCTTTATGTTTCAGTGGCTATACATGACAAATCAACCATCTTGCCTTTATGTTTCAGTGGCTATACATGACAAATCAACCATCTTGCCTTTATGTTTCAGTGGCTATACATGACAAATCAACCATCTTCCCTTTATGTTTCAGTGGCTATACATGACAAATCAACCATCTTGCCTTTATGTTTCAGTGGCTATACATGACAAATCAACCATCTTCC
This sequence comes from Salmo trutta, assembly GCF_901001165.1. Taxonomy (NCBI): domain Eukaryota; kingdom Metazoa; phylum Chordata; class Actinopteri; order Salmoniformes; family Salmonidae; genus Salmo; species Salmo trutta. Next base: position 1,724,104 of record NC_042970.1, on the reverse strand, counting down.
CTTTATGTTTCAGTGGCTATACATGACAAATCAACCATCTTGCCTTTATGTTTCAGTGGCTATACATGACAAATCAACCATCTTCCCTTTATGTTTCAGTGGCTATACATGACAAATCAACCATCTTGCCTTTATGTTTCAGTGGCTATACATGACAAATCAACCATCTTCCCTTTATGTTTCAGTGGCTATACATGACAAATCAACCATCTTGCCTTTATGTTTCAGTGGCTATACATGACAAATCAACCATCTTGCCTTTAATGTTTCAGTGGCTATACATGACAAATCAACCATCTTCCCTTTATGTTTCAGTGGCTATACATGACAAATCAACCATCTTGCCTTTATGTTTCAGTGGCTATACATGACAAATCAACCATCTTCCTTTATGTTTCAGTGGCTATACATGACAAATCAACCATCTTGCCTTTATGTTCAGTGGCTATACATGACAAATCAACCATCTTGCCTTTATGTTTCAGTGCTATACATGACAAATCAACCATCTTGCCTTTATGTTCAGTGGCTATACATGACAAATCAACCATCTTGCCTTTATGTTTCAGTGGCTATACATGACAAATCAACCATCTGCCTTTATGTTTCAGTGGCTATACATGACAAATCACCATCTTGCCTTTATGTTTCAGTGGCTATACATGACAAATCAACATCTTCCTTATGTTTCAGTGCTATACATGACAAATCAACCATCTTCCTTTTATGTTTCAGTGGCTATACATGACAAATCAACCATCTTCCCTTTATGTTTCAGTGGCTATACATGACAAATCAACCATCTTGCCTTTATGTTTCAGTGGCTATACATGACAAATCAACCATCTTCCCTTTATGTTTCAGGGGCTATACATGACAAATCAACCATCTTCCCTTTATGTTTCAGTGGCTATACATGACAAATCAACCATCTTCCCTTTATGTTTCAGTGGCTATACATGACAAATCAACCATCTTGCCTTTATGTTTCAGTGGCTATACATGACAAATCAACCATCTTGCCTTTATGTTTCAGTGGCTATACATGACAAATCAACCATCTTCCCTTTAGTTTCAGTGGCTATACATGACAAATCAACCATCTTCCCTTTATGTTTCAGTGGCTATACATGACAAATCAACCATCTTCCCTTTATGTTTCAGTGGCTATACATGACAAATCAACCATCTTGCCTTTATGTTTCAGTGGCTATACATGACAAATCAACCATCTTGCCTTTATGTTTCAGTGGCTATACATGACAAATCAACCATCTTCCCTTTATGTTTCAGTGGCTATACATGACAAATCAACCATCTTCCCTTTATGTTTCAGTGGCTATACATGACAAATCAACCATCTTGCCTTTATGTTTCAGTGGCTATACATGACAAATCAACCATCTTGCCTTTATGTTTCAGTGGCTATACATGACAAATCAACCATCTTCCCTTTATGTTTCAGTGGCTATACATGACAAATCAACCATCTTCCCTTTATGTTTCAGTGGCTATACATGACAAATCAACCATCTTGCCTTTATGTTTCAGTGGCTATACATGACAAATCAACCATCTTGCCTTTATGTTTCAGTGGCTATACATGACAAATCAACTATCTTGCCTTTATGTTTCAGTGGCTATACATGACAAATCAACCATCTTCCCTTTATGTTTCAGTGGCTATACATGACAAATCAACCATCTTGCCTTTATGTTTCAGTGGCTATACATGACAAATCAACCATCTTCCCTTTATGTTTCAGTGGCTATACATGACAAATCAACCATCTTGCCTTTATGTTTCAGTGGCTATACATGACAAATCAACCATCTTGCCTTTATGTTTCAGTGGCTATACATGACAAATCAACCATCTTCCCTTTATGTTTTCAGTGGCTATACATGACAAATCAACCATCTTGCCTTTATGTTTCAGTGGCTATACATGACAAATCAACCATCTTCCCTTTATGTTTCAGTGGCTATACATGACAAATCAACCATCTTGCCTTTATGTTTCAGTGGCTATACATGACAAATCAACCATCTTCCCTTTATGTTTCAGTGGCTATACATGACAAATCAACCATCTTGCCCTTTATGTTTCAGTGGCTATACATGACAAATCAACCATCTTGCCTTTATGTTTCAGTGGCTATACATGACAAATCAACCATCTTGCCTTTATGTTTCAGTGGCTATACATGACAAATCAACTATCTGCCTTTATGTTTCAGTGGCTATACATGACAAATCAACATCTTCCCTTTAGTTTCAGTGGCTATACATGACAAATCAACCATCTTGCCTTTATGTTTCAGTGGCTATACATGACAAATCAACCATCTTCCCTTTATGTTTCAGTGGCTATACATGACAAATCAACCATCTTGCCTTTATGTTTCAGTGGCTATACATGACAAATCAACCATCTTCCCTTTATGTTTCAGTGGCTATACATGACAAATCAACCATCTTGCCTTTATGTTTCAGTGGCTATACATGACAAATCAACCATCTTGCCTTTATGTTTCAGTGGCTATACATGACAAATCAACCATCTCCCTTTATGTTTCAGTGGCTATACATGACAAATCAACCATCTTCCCTTTATGTTTCAGTGGCTATACATGACAAATCAACCATCTTGCCTTTATGTTTCAGTGGCTATACATGACAAATCAACCATCTTGCCTTTATGTTTCAGTGGCTATACATGACAAATCAACCATCTTGCCTTTATGTTTCAGTGGCTATACATGACAAATCAACCATCTTGCCTTTATGTTTCAGTGGCTATACATGACAATCAACCATCTTGCCTTTATGTTTCAGTGGCTATACATGACAAATCAACCATCTTGCCTTTATGTTTCAGTGGCTATACATGACAAATCAACCATCTTGCCTTTATGTTTCAGTGGCTATACATGACAAATCAACCATCTTGCCTTTATGTTTCAGTGGCTATACATGACAAATCAACCATCTTCCCTTTATGTTTCAGTGGCTATACATGACAAATCAACCATCTTGCTTTTATGTTTCAGTGGCTATACATGACAAATCAACCATCTTCCCTTTATGTTTCAGTGGCTATACATGACAAATCAACCATCTTGCCTTTATGTTTCAGTGGCTATACATGACAAATCAACCATCTTCCCTTTATGTTTCAGTGGCTATACATGACAAATCAACCATCTTCCCTTTATGTTTCAGTGGCTATACATGACAAATCAACCATCTTCCCTTATGTTCAGTGGCTATACATGACAAATCAACCATCTTGCCTTTATGTTTCAGTGGCTATACATGACAAATCAACCATCTTGCCTTTATGTTTCAGTGGCTATACATGACAAATCAACCATCTTGCCTTTATGTTTCAGTGGCTATACATGACAAATCAACCATCTTGCCTTTATGTTTCAGTGGCTATACATGACAAATCAACCATCTTCCCTTTATGTTTCAGTGGCTATACATGACAAATCAACCATCTTCCCTTTATGTTTCAGTGGCTATACATGACAAATCAACCATCTTGCCTTTATGTTTCAGTGGCTATACATGACAAATCAACCATCTTGCCTTTATGTTTCAGTGGCTATACATGACAAATCAACCATCTTCCCTTTATGTTTCAGTGGCTATACATGACAAATCAACCATCTTGCCTTTTTGTTTCAGTGGCTATACATGACAAATCAACCATCTTCCCTTTATGTTTCAGTGGCTATACATGACAAATCAACCATCTTCCCTTTATGTTTCAGTGGCTATACATGACAAATCAACCATCTTCCCTTTATGTTCAGTGGCTATACATGACAAATCAACCACCTTGCCTTTATGTTTCAGTGGCTATACATGACAAATCAACCATCTTGCCTTTATGTTTCAGTGGCTATACATGACAAATCAACCATCTTCCCTTTATGTTTCAGTGGCTATACATGACAAATCAACCATCTTGCCTTTATGTTTCAGTGGCTATACATGACAAATCAACCATCTTCCCTTTATGTTTCAGTGGCTATACATGACAAATCAACCATCTTGCCTTTATGTTTCAGTGGCTATACATGACAAATCAACCATCTTCCCTTTATGTTTCAGTGGCTATACATGACAAATCAACCATCTTGCCTTTATGTTTCAGTGGCTATACATGACAAATCAACCATCTTGCCTTTATGTTTCAGTGGCTATACATGACAAATCAACCATCTTCCCTTTATGTTTCAGTGGCTATACATGACAAATCAACCATCTTGCCTTTATGTTTCAGTGGCTATACATGACAAATCAACCATCTTCCCTTTATGTTTCAGTGGCTATACATGACAAATCAACCATGTTCCCTTTATGTTTCAGTGGCTATACATGACAAATCAACCATCTTCCCTTTATGTTTCAGTGGCTATACATGACAAATCAACCATCTTCCCTTTATGTTTCAGTGGCTATACATGACAAATCAACCATCTTCCCTTTATGTTTCAGTGGCTATACATGACAAATCAACCATCTTGCCTTTATGTTTCAGTGGCTATACATGACAAATCAACCATCTTCCCTTTATGTTTCAGTGGCTATACATGACAAATCAACCATCTTGCCTTTATGTTTCAGTGGCTATACATGACAAATCAACCATCTTCCCTTTATGTTTCAGTGGCTATACATGACAAATCAACCATCTTGCCTTTATGTTCAGTGGCTATACATGACAAATCAACCATCTTGCCTTTATGTTTCAGTGGCTATACATGACAAATCAACCATCTTCCCTTTATGTTTCAGTGGCTATACATGACAAATCAACCATCTTGCCTTTATGTTTCAGTGGCTATACATGACAAATCAACCATCTTCCCTTTATGTTTCAGTGGCTATACATGACAAATCAACCATCTTGCCTTTATGTTTCAGTGGCTATACATGACAAATCAACCATCTTGCCTTTATGTTTCAGTGGCTATACATGACAAATCATAAAGTACGAAAATCCCTTCTCAGGCCTTTTTCCTCTCTGTCTCCCTTCTACATTCCAACTATCACTGTCCATAAAACAATTGAATGAGTGAAAATATGCTTTTTAATAAAATATCTGTTATTAGGGTACGGTACTCACAAAGACACAGAGGGCCCCAGAAGTCTGCGCAGCATTTGGGCATGGTGACAGTCCTCTCACATTGGTGGTTGCAGCCATTCAACGCCACCTGTTGCCCTGCGATGGTTACTGAGTACTGGCAACCACCTTGGCCCATGTTGGTATCCATGGGCTGGGTGGTGTACTTCTTGAAGCCCCTGGGACACAGCTGAGTCTGGGAGGCAGCACAGGACGTACAGGGGGTAGTGGTCTGGTCGACTCCGGTCTCATCACAACGGTTCATAGAGCTCTGCTGCAATTCAGTAAGACAGGGATCACTTCATCCCAATTCCTCCAGGGTAATATGGACATAGATATTTTGTTATATGTATTTGTTATGATTCAATGTTGTTATATTTTTAAACCCACAGGGCTCTGGTCAAAAGAGGTGCACTATATAGCTAATAGGGTACTTCTTGGGACACATCCCTGAGTCAATACTTACAGTTGACTTGGGAAAGTATTCAGACCTCTGGACTTTTTCCACATTTTGTTATGTTACAGCCTTAGCCTAAAATATATTACAATTTTTTTGCGTAAAAAAAAACTGGTTTATCAAATTTACACAAGTATTCAGACCCTTTTCTATGAGATTCGAAATTGAGCTCAGGTGCATCCTGTTTCTATTGATCATCCTTGAGATGTTTCTACAACTTGATTAGAATCCACCTCTGGTAAATTCAATGGATTGGACATGATTTGGAAAGGCACACACCTGTCTATATAAAGGTCCCACAGTTGACAGTGCATGTCAGAGCAAAAACCAAGCCATGAGGTCGAAGGAATTCTCCATAGAGCTCCGAGACAGGATTGTGTTAAGGCACAGATCTGGGGAAGGGTACCAAAACATTTCTGCAGCATTGAAGGTTCACAAGAACACAGTGGCCTCCATGATTCTTAAATGAAATAAGTTTGGAACCACCAAGACTCTTCCTAGAGCTGGCTGCCGGGCCAAACAGAGCAATCGGGGGAGAAGGACCTTGGTCAGGGAGGTGATCAAGATCCCAATGGTCACTCTGACAGAGCTCCAGAGTTCATCTGTGGAGATGGGAGAACGTTCCAGAAGGAAAGCCATTGCTGCAGCACTCCACCAATCAGGCCATTATGGTAGAGTGGCCAGACGGAAGCCACTCATCAGTAAAAGGCACATGACAGCCCGCTTGGAGTTTGCCAAAAGGCACCTAAAGACTCTGACCGTGAGAAACAAGATTCTCTGGTCTGATGAAACCAAGATGGAACTGTTTTGGCCTGAATACCAAGCGTCGCATCTGGAGGAAACCTGGCACCATCCCTACGGTGAAGCATGATTGTGGCAGTATTAAGCTGTGGGGATGTTTTTCAGTGGCAGGGACTGGGAGACTAGTCAGGATCAAGGGAAAGAGGAACGGAGCAAAGTACAGAGAGATCCTTGATGAATCCTGCTCCAGAGCGCTCAGGACCTCAGACTGGGGTGAAGGTTCACCTTCCAACAGGACAACAGCCCTAAGCACACAGCCAAGACAATGCAGGAGTGGCTTCGGGACAGGTCTCTAAATGTCCATGAGTGGCCCGGGCTTGAACGCGATCGAACATCTCTGGAGAGACCTGAAAATAGCTGTGCAGCGAAGCTTCCCATCCAACCTGACAGAGTTTGAGAGGATCTGCAGAGAAGAATGGGAGAAACTCCCCAAATACAGGTTTGCCAAGCTTGTAGCGTTATACCCAAGAAGACTCAAGGCTATGATCACTGCCAAAAGTGATGAAAACCTGTTTTAGCTTTGTCATTATGGGGTATTGTGTGTAGATTGATGAGGGGGAAAAAATATTTAATCAATTTTAGAATGAGGCTGTAATGTAAAAATATTGGAAAAGGGGGCTGAATACTTTCTGAATGCACTGTACATAGAGTACTTAACATTAAATCTGTAGCATACTGAATAAAAACCCTTAACTACAGCACTTAAGTACGCTAAATCTACAGTACTAAATCCACAGCACTAAATCCACAGCACTAAATCTACAGCACTAAATCTACAGTACTAAATCTATAGCACTAAATATACAGTACTAAATCTTTAGCACTAAATATACAGCACTAAATCTACAACACTAAATCTATAGCACTAAATCTACAGTACTAAATCTACAACACTAAATCTACAGTACTAAATCTACAGTACTAAATCTACAACACTAAATCTACAGTACTAAATCTATAGCACTAAATCTACAGCACTAAATCTACAGTACTAAATCTACAACACTAAATCTACAACACTAAATCTACAGTACTAAATCTACAACACTAAATCTACAACACTAAATCTACAGCACTAAATCTACAGCACTAAATCTACAGTACTAAATCTACAACACTAAATCTACAGCACTAAATCTACAGTACTAAATCTACAACACTAAATCTACAACACTAAATCTACAGTACTAAATCTACAACACTAAATCTACAACACTAAATCTACAGCGCTAAATCTACAACACTAAATCTACAACACTAAATCTATAGCACTAAATCTACAGCACTAAATCGTCCTTATCCTGCTTTGTATTTATTTGCTGGCTCCTCCCACCTGTCCTGTAGCATACTGAACAACTACCTGCTGGCTCCTCCCACCTGCCATGTAGCATACTGAACAACTACCTGCTGTCTCCTCACCTGTCCTGTCCTGTAGCATACTGAACAACTACCTGCTGTCTCCACCACCTGTCCTGTCCTGTAGCATACTGAACAACTACCTGCTGTCTCCTCACCTGTCCTGTCCTGTAGCATACTGAACAACTACCTGCTGTCTCCAGGTTGTTGTAGATTGATGAGGGGGAAAAAATATTTAATCAATTTTAGAATGAGGCTGTAATGTAAAAATATTGGAAAAGGGGGCTGAATACTTTCTGAATGCACTGTACATAGAGTACTTAACATTAAATCTGTAGCATACTGAATAAAAACCCTTAACTACAGCCCTTAAGTACGCTAAATCTACAGTACTAAATCCACAGCACTAAATCCACAGCACTAAATCTACAGCACTAAATCTACAGTACTAAATCTATAGCACTAAATCTACAGTACTAAATCTTTAGCACTAAATATACAGCACTAAATCTACAACACTAAATCTATAGCACTAAATCTACAGTACTAAATCTACAACACTAAATCTACAACACTAAATCTACAGTACTAAATCTACAGTACTAAATCTACAACACTAAAACTACAGTACTAAATCTATAGCACTAAATCTACAGCACTAAATCTACAGCACTAAATCTATAGCACTAAATCTACAGTACTAAATCTACAACACCAAATCTACAACACTAAATCTACAGTACTAAATCTACAACACTAAATCTACAACACTAAATCTACAGTACTAAATCTACAACACTAAATCTACAACACTAAATCTACAGCACTAAATCTACAGTACTAAATCTACAGTACTAAATCTACAACACTAAATCTACAGCACTAAATCTATAGCACTAAACCTACAGCACTAAATCTACAGCACTAAATCTACAGCACTAAATCTATAGCACTAAATCTACAGCACTAAATCTACAACACTAAATCTACAGCACTAAATCTATAGCACTACATCTATAGCACTAAATCTACAGCACTAAATCTATAGCACTAAATCTATAGCACTAAATCTATAGCACTAAATCGTCCTTATCCTGCTTTGTATTTATTTGCTGGCTCCTTCCACCTGTCCTGTAGCATACTGAACACCTACCTGCTGTCTCCACACACCTGTCCTGTAGCATACTGAACAACTACCTGCTGTCTCCACCACCTGTCCTGTCCTGTAGCATACTGAACACCTACCTGCTGTCTCCACCACCTGTCCTGTAGCATACTGAACAACTACCTGCTGTCTCCACCACCTGTCCTGTCCTGTAGCATACTGAACAACTACCTGCTGTCTCCTCACCTGTCCTGTCCTGTAGCATACTGAACACCTACCTGCTGTCTCCACACACCTGTCCTGTAGCATACTGAACAACTACCTGCTGTCTCCACCACCTGTCCTGTCCTGTAGCATACTGAACAACTACCTGCTGTCTCCACACCTGTCCTGTAGCATACTGAACAACTACCTGCTGTCTCCACCACCTGTCCTGTCCTGTAGCATACTGAACAACTACCTGCTGTCTCCTCACCTGTCCTGTCCTGTAGCATACTGAACAACTACCTGCTGTCTCCACACCTGTCCTGTAGCATACTGAACAACTACCTGCTGTCTCCACCACCTGTCCTGTCCTGTAGCATACTGAACAACTACCTGCTGTCTCCTCACCTGTCTTGTAGCATACTGAACAACTACCTGCTGTCTCCATACATGTCCTGTCCTGTAGCATACTGAACAACTACCTGCTGTCTCCACACACCTGTCCTGTAGCATACTGAAGAACTACCTGCTGTCTCCTTCCACCTGTCCTGTAGCATACTGAACAACCACCTGCTTTCTCCACCACCTGTCCTGTCCAATACTACATTTGACAACACTACATTAGACAACACTACATTAAACAGCACTACATTAGACAACACTATAATAAACAACACTACATTAAACAACACTATAATATACATCACTACATTAAACAACACTACATTAAAAAACACTACATTAAACAACACTACATTAAACAACACTACATTAGACAACACTACATTAAACAACACTATAATATACAACACTACATTAGACAACACTACATTAGACAACACTACATTAAACAACACTACATTAAACAACACTACATTAAACAACACTATAATATACATCACTACATTAAACAACACTACATTAAACAACACTACATTAAACAACACTACATTAAACAACACTAATTTACAACACTACATTAGACAACACTACATTAGACAACACTACATTAAACAACACTACATTAGACAACACTACATTAGACAACACTACATTAAACAACACTATAATTTACAACACTACATTAGACAACACTACATTAAACAACACTACATTAGACAACACTACATTAGACAACACTACATTAGACAACACTACATTAGACAACACTACATTAAACAACACTACATTAAACAACACTACATTAAACAACACTATAATTTACAACACTACATTAAACAACACTACATTAAACAACACTACATTAAACAACACTATAATATACACCACTACATTAGAAAACACTGCATTAAACATCATTACATTAGACAACACTACATTAAACATCATTACAAAACACAATACTGACAGACAACACTGAAACTATTGCTCTATCGATTCAGTTACACTATGTCTACGTCCCCGACGGTAACCCTTCTCCCATACAGTTCAGCTCTGGTCCAAAGTACTGCACCGGGGTGCCATTTAAAGACACAACCTATGTGACTTAAAACCCAAAGAGAAACATGTTTTACCCCTCTCCGCTGTTCAACTTAAAAAGCTCTCAAAGACTACTCCAAGGAGAGGAGGTAACATGGAGTTCCTACTACTACAAAGGGAGGCTTACCTGATATCCTGTCTAAAAACATTGACCCCCTAATGGTCTGAATATAGACTTTGATATCAGGCGTTTCTTATGAACAATTCTCTCTTTTATTGAAAAAGTCTTATACATGGATATATTCCTTCTACAGCTTATCAGCGTACACCCAATATGTTCCCTTTCTTAATGATGCTTATTATGCATTATGGTTGAACCAAAAGATTACATGCAACAAAACAACAACAAAAAAAGGAAATAGGAAACAATGAAATATATATGTGAAATTGAATCAAACGATAATGTATGTTGATGCTAATATGATGTACAATATTCAATTATGTTCCCATATGATAACAATAGCCTAATATATTCAATACGCTTTAAACTATATATATTTTTTAAACAGTTTCACTCAATTCATTCTAATTAACTTAATATTCATGACACACCCCTAATTATTGTCACTAATTGCACTAATTGCACTAATTGCACAGTTTGTCTACATAACCTGGTTCAAGCATTCATGACATTACCCTGAAGAAGGGACAGTGAAGCCGAAACGTTGGTGATTTAAACCAATAAATTACTGGGAGTTTATATATATAGTGTGTGACTCTTTAAAAAAAAATATATATGTTTTATAGCTTATAGTTTATTCACTGTTAGTCAGCAACTCGACATAAAAATACTTTTTTCTAGGTGTGTGCCAGCTCATGTGTTTTACACCTGTTTTAATACTGTGAAATCTATTAAGGCAGCGTAGCACCTTCAAAAATACACTTTACAAATAAAACGTATTATGTTATTATAAACTACATGACAAAAAAAAGCATTGTCTTACTGCCTGTTGTAAACTACACGTCACCATGGTTCCCAGTATCAGTAGTAATATCAGCATGGCGGGTTCCGTTGACTGCATCATGTCGTCCAAGTAACAGTTTCTCCGCAATTAGTCCTCAGTCTCACATCCAAAACACCGGGTCAATGCAGAGTCTGCGGTGTGGCGGTGGGTAGGTAGGTAACACTGCCCTCAGTTCTAACCACCGGAGACTGGGGGTTCAATCCCTTCCTTCCAACTGTTTCCCCCACCTGACTTCTGTGTCTTTCTCCTCTTCTCCCACAATTGTCTCCATAAAGTGCCAAAAACTTGTAAGAAGTAGTGGAATTCAACTGTTCATTTAAAAAAAAAGAAAAAAGTGTCAGGCACCTCCTTCGCCTCCTCCCCTAGAGCTCGGACCTCAGAGCCCTTATCTCGGATCCCCTGAGATGTCAGAGAACAGAAACTCCCCAAATACCTTCCTAAATTCTGCATTCTACTTCCTGATTGACTGCCTTGCCTGCCGTGCCAGTGTGAGTTACAGACTGCAGACTACTCCAGTCAAGTTCAATGTGCTGGTTGCTGGAGAGGCAGAATGGGGTAGCTAATTCAACTAGAACCAGCTATAGAGTTTTGCAGAGAGAGGAAGAAGAAGATATGAGAACATTAGTGTATTGTCCAATGTACACGGATGTTTAACGGAAACTTATGTCTTCCGCATTATTCCAAACCCCACCGAAAAGAGAAGAGGATTCGCTAGAGTAGTTTCAGTAGAGAAAATAGTTTCAGTAGTTTCAGTAGAGAAAAGAGTTTCAGTAGTTTCAGTAGAGAGAGGAGTTTCAGGAGTT
>NC_042970.1:1489273-1706773 GCF_901001165.1 Salmo trutta | reverse complement strand
CTCACCTCCCATGCTGAGAGACATGGTCGCGTTCATACGCACATACACCTTATTCTCTATGTAAAATATCCATTTGGACCTGGACCCTCCACATGGCATGGCCAGTGCACCATTAGGGAACAGGGTCCATTTGGACCTGGACCCTCCACATGGCCTGTATAGTGCACCATTAGGGAATAGGGTCCATTTGGACCTGGACCCTCCACATGGCCTGTATAGTGCACCATTAGGGAATAGGGTCCATTTGGACCTGGACCCTCCACATGGCCTGTATAGTGCACCATTAGGGAATAGGGTCCATTTGGACCTGGACCCTCCACATGGCATGGCCAGTGCACCATTAGGGAATAGGGTCCATTTGCACCTGGACCCTCCACATGGCCTGTATAGTGCACCATTAGGGAATAGGGTCCATTTGGACCTGGACCCTCCACATGGCCTGTATAGTGCACCATTAGGGAATAGGGTCCATTTGGACCTGGATCCTCCACATGGCCTGTATAGTGCACCATTAGGGAATAGGGTCCATTTGGACCTGGACCCTCCACACGGCCTGTATAGTGCACCATTAGGGAATAGGGTCCATTTGGACCTGGACCCTCCACATGGCCTGTATAGTGCACCATTAGGGAATAGGGTCCATTTGGACCTGGACCCTCCACATGGCCTGTATAGTGCACCATTAGGGAATAGGGTCCATTTGGACCTGGACCCTCCACATGGCCTGTATAGTGCACCATTAGGGAATAGGGTCCATTTGGACCTGGATCCTCCACATGGCCTGTATAGTGTACCATAGGGTCCATTTGGACCTGGATCCTCCACATGGCCTGTATAGTGTACCATAGGGTCCATTTGGACCTGGATCCTCCACATGGCCTGTATAGTGCACCATAGGGTCCATTTGGACCTGGATCCTCCACATGGCCTGTATAGTGCACCATAGGGTCCATTTGGACCTGGATCCTCCACATGGCCTGTATAGTGTACCATAGGGTCCATTTGGACCTGGACCCTCCACATGGCCTGTATAGTGCACCATTAGGGAATAGGGTCCATTTGGACCTGGACCCTCCACATGGCCTGTATAGTGCACCATTAGGGAATAGGGTCCATTTGGACCTGGACCTATTGATGAGATAATAACCAGATCATCAAAGCCCAGGATGAGACAATAACCAGGATACAAACAGACACAATAGATACAATAGAAAGTGAATTTGGTCAATATGAAGTTCCCCTTATTTCCCCTGTAGCTGTCCTGTCTGAAAAACACCCGTTTGTTGGTAATGCTCAGTCAGCAGATGTTCAGTTCCATGGAAAATATTTTTGAACAGAAATACGATATTACTGAATAGGTAAAAGAGAGAGAGAAAGAGAGGGGGAGAGAGAAAGAGAGGGGGAGAGAGAAAGAGAGGGGGAGAGAGAAAGAGAGGGGGAGAGAGAAAGAGAGGGGGAGAGAGAAAGAGAGGGGGAGAGAGAAAGAGAGGGGGGAGAGAGAAAGAGAGGGGGAGAGAGAAAGAGAGGGGGAGAGAGAAAGAGAGGGGGAGAGAGAAAGAGAGGGGGAGAGAGAAAGAGAGGGGGAGAGAGAAAGAGAAAGAGAGGGGGGGAGAAAGAGAAAGAGAGGGGGGGAGAAAGAGAAAGAGAGGGGGGGAGAAAGAGAAAGAGAGGGGGAGAGAGAAAGAGAGAGGGAGAGAGAAAGAGAAAGAGAGGGGGGGAGACAGGGACGATTCCCAACAATAAAGGGCATTACTCTGACCTGCAGGCTAAATTTATTTAATCCCAGTACACGTTGCACTAGAAACTTCTGATATTCCCTGACTCAACAAGATTGGATGGACAGTCCCTTCCGCCCGTCTGCGCTGAGGCCTAGGGGTGAGGAGGAGCTGCGGGGTCCCTCCCACCGTCCCATGCTGCCGACGTCAGCAGCACTCTGTCCTGTACTAGAGGGAGGGTGCGCGGTGCCAGAGCCATGCCCTTTAGTGTTGGGAATCCCTCCTGTCAGCTCCCTCTCTCTCTCTCTCTCAATTTCCCCCTCCCTCACTCTCCCCCTTTCTCTCTCTCCCTTTCTCTCTCCCCCTCTTTCTCTCCCCCCTCTCTCCCTTTCTCTCTCTCCCTTTCTATCTCCCCCTCCCTCTGTCCCCCCTCTCTCCCTTTCTCTCTCTCTCCCTTTCTCTCTACCCCTCTCTCTCTCTCCCTTCTCTCTACCATCTTCTCTCTCCCCTTTCTCTCTCTCCCTTTCTCTCTCCCTTTCTCTTTTCCCTCTCTCCTCCCTCTCTGCCCCCTCTCTGCTCCCTCTCTGCTCCTCTCTGCTCCCTCTCTGCTCCCTCTCTGCCCCCTCTCTGCTCCCTCTCTCCTCCCTCTCTCCTCCCTCTCTGCTCCCTCTCTGCTCCCTCTCTGCTCCCTCTCTGCCCCCTCTCTGCTCCCTCTCTCCTCCCTCTCTGCCCCCTCTCTGCTCCCTCTCTGCTCCCTCTCTGCCCCCTCTCTCCTCCCTCTCTGCTCCCTCTGCCCCCTCTCTGCTCCCTCTCTGCTCCCTCTCTGCCCCCTCTCTGCCCCCTCTCTGCTCCCTTCTCCTCCCTCTCTGCTCCCTCTCAGCTCCCACTCTGCCCCCTCTCTGCTCCCTTCTCCTCCCTCTCTGCCCTCTCTCTGCTCCCTCTCTGCTCCCTCTCTGCTCCCTCTCTGCCCCCTCTCTGCTCCCTTCTCCTCCCTCTCTGCTCCCTCTCTGCTCCCACTCTGCCCCCTCTCTGCCCTCTCTCTGCTCCCCCTCTGCTCCCCCAGGTCTCCATGCAAGGCGGCAGCGGTACACACTTCCTGTTGTTTCTACCCTGCTGACACACATTCCAGGGACTTTTAAAACAACATCACAATATATAATATGGATGTATGCTATTTAGCAGCAATTTTACATTAAGCAACATTAAATCATTGGTTAAGATCTTTGTTTCCAACACATTCATTAATGTATTTAGTTGTTTCACATACACTAAATCTACAAAACATTAAGAACACCTTCCTAATATAGAATTTTATTAATTTTAAGTATTAAATATTGTATCTTGTACATTCACCCTCTAAATGGCACACAGACACAATCCATGTCTCAATTGTCTCAAAGCTGAACAATCCTTCTTTAACCTGTCTCCCCCCCATTCATCTACACTGACTGAAGTGGATGTAACAAGTGAAGATAATAAGGGATCATAGCTTTCACCTGGTCAGTCTATGTCACGGAAAGAGCAGGTGTTCATAATGTTTTGTATACTCAGTGTATGTACTGAATAAGAGAAGCAGTGAAAACATTATAATGTGAAATCCCTTTAAGTCCCTTTTACGACAGAAACCATAGAGTTGGATAGAGGGAGCACTTGCCACAAAGCCTGTTTTAGCATGGGCAGTGCTATTGAGAACATCTACCGTTTTGAAGTCAACTGGGTGGGACTTCCTATCAACCTATAGTACCAGTAAAATATTTGGACACACCTACTCATTCAAAGGTTTTTCTTTATTTTTACTATTTTCTACATTGTAGAATAATAGTGAAGACATCAAAACTCTGAAATAACACATATGGAATCATGTAGTAAATCAGCCCTTCAGGGTCGAATTGCTGCAAAGAAACCACTACCAAAGGACACCAATAAGAAGAAGAGACTTGCTTGGGCCAAGAAACACGAGCAATGGACATTAGAGCAGTGGAAATCTGTCCTTTGGTCTGATGAGGCCAAATTTGAGATTTTTGGTTCCAACCGCCGTGTCTTTGCAGGAAACTTTGCAGTATTTAGTTTTTTTTATGTACTATTTTTTACATTATTAGCTCAGGAAATGTTTTGTGTCATTACATACAGCCGGGAAGAACCATTGGATATTGGAGCGGAGGTAACTCACCAGAACTACCAGCATTTACGAGTAGGAATTGTCACGCTGTGATCTTGTCTCCACCCCCTTCCAGGTGTCGCTTATTATCCCCGATGTATATATCCTTGTGTTTCCTGTCTCTCCTGTGCCAGTTCGTCTGGTTTTGCCAAGTCAACCAACATTTTTACTAGCTCCTATTTTTCCCAGTGTCTGTTTTTTCCTAGCCCTCCTGGTTTTGATCCTTGCCTGTCCTGACGCCAAACACGCCTGCCTGACCACTCTGCCTGTCCTGACGTCGAGCCTGCCTATCGCCTGGTACTGTTTGGACTCTGACCTGGTTTATGAACTCTCACCTGTCCCCGACCTGCCTTTTGCTTACCCCTTTTGTTATAATAAATATCGGAGCTCAACCATCTGCATTTGGGTCTCTCTCGCCTTGTGCCCTTATAGGAATATGATTTCCCTGGAGCAGATCCTTTGTCCACTCTCCCCAGAGCAATTGATCTTATTCCGACCCAAAACATCACCGGCGGAGGAGAGGCACTCGAGGTGGCCTGATGGTTCGACTTAGTAGGCGTGCACACCACCCACCGCTTCCGAGTATATTACTCGTTAATGTTCAGTCTTGGATGACAAAGTTGATGAGCTTAGAGCAAGGATTTCTTCCAGAGAGACATCGGTGCCTGTAACATACTTTGTTTCACGGAAACATGGCTTTCTAGGGATACTCTGTCGAAGTTGGTAAAGCCAGCAGGATTCTCAGTACATCGCGCAGACAGGAATAAATATCTCTCCAGGAAGCAGAAGGGCGGACGGGTGTGTTTCATGATTAACGACTCATGATGTAATTCTAGGAACATACAGGAACTCAAGTCATTTTATTCACCCTACATAGAATACCTCGCAATTAAATGCCGACCATATTATCTCCCAAGATAATTCTCCTCCATTATCGCCACGGCCGTTTACATCCCACCTCAACCAGAAACCTCTACGGCCCTCAAAGAACTTCACAGGACTTTACGCAAACTGGAAACCACATATCCTGGGGAGGCAGGTAGCCTTGTGGTTAGATTTGCCCGCCCTTCTTTTGGCAAATCTGGCCACGATTTCATCTCAAACAGGAAGTGCCCGTGCTTCGTACTATTCAATGCTGGTCTGACCAATTGGAATCCAAGCTTCAGGATTGTTTTGATCACGTGGACTGGGATATGTTCCCAGGTAGTTTGCGAAAATAATCTAGACGCATACACGGATGCGGTGACTGAGATTATAAGGAAGTGTATAGGATATGTAGTACCCATTGTGACTACTAATTCTTAAGGATTAGCCCCTTTTTTCAATTTTTGCCTAAAATTACATACCCAAATCTCACTGCCTTTAGCTCAGGACCTGAAGCAAGGATATACATATTCTTGGTACCATTTGAAAGGAAACACTTTGAAGTTTGTGGAAATGTGAAAGGAATGTAGTAGAATATAACACATTAGATCTGGTAAAAGATAATACAAAGAAAATAAAAAGTTATTTTGTATTTTTTGTACATCATCTTTGAAATGCAAGAGAAAGTGTCACGCCCTGACCTGAGAGATCCTTTTATGTCTCTATTTAGGTTTGGTCAGGGTGTGATTTGGGTGGGCATTCTATGTCTGTATTTCTATGTTTGGGATTGCTTTGTTTCGGCCGGGTATGCCTCCCAATCAGGAACAGCTGTACATCGTCATACTTAGGCAGCCTGTTTTTCCTTTGGGTTTTGTGGGTAGATGTTTTGCGGTTTAGTTTTGTTAACCTGACAGAACTGTTGCTGGTCGTTTTTTGGTTTATTTTTGTATAGTGTTCATTCGGTCCATTAAAATCATTCACGATGAACACATCCTCCGCTGCACCTTGGTCTCATTTTGACGACGGTCGTTACAGAAAGGCCATAATGTATTATTCCAGCCCATGTGCAATTTCGATTCTGGCCACTAGATGGCATCAGTGTATGTGCAAAGTTTTAGACTGATCCAATGAACAATTGCATTTATGTTCAAAATTTTGTATCAAGCCTGCCCAAATGTGCCTAATATGTTTATTAATAACTTTTCATGTAATGTAATAGCTACTGTAAATTGGACAGTGATGTTAGATTAACAAGAATGTAAGCTTTCTGCCAATATCAGATATTTCTGTCCTGGGAAATGTTCTTGTTACTTACAAACTCATGCTAATCGCATTAGCCTACATTAGCTCAACAGACACCGATCCCGAAGAAGAAAAAAACTATCTTAACCGTGGATCGATGGTAGCAAAACTGAAAGCGCGAACAACCGCATTTAACCATGGCAAAGCATCTGGTAATATGGCAGAACATAAACAGTGCAGTTATTCACTTCGTAAGCCAATCAAACAAGCTAAACGTCAGTATAGAGATAAAGTGGAGTCACAATTCAACGGCTTAGACATGAGAGGTATGTGGCAGTGACTACAGACAATCATGGATTACAAAAGGAATACCAGCCACGTCGCCGAGACCGACATCTTTCTTCCGGACAAGCTAAACACATTCTTCAACCGCTTTGAGGAAAACATAGTGCCACCGATGCGGCCCGCTACCAAGGACTGTGGAATCTCCTTCTCCGTGGCCGACGTGAGTAAAACATTTTAAAAGTGTTAATCCTTGCAAGGCTTCCGGCCTAGACGCGTCCTCAGAGCATGCACACACCAGCTGGCTGGTGTGTTTACTATCTAATCTCTCCCAGTCCGCTGTTTCAAGATCGGCGCCATTGTACTGAAGAAGTTTAATGTAACTGAACTTAATGACTATCACCTCTGTCATCATGAAGAGAGACTAGTCATGGATCATATCACCTCCACCTTACCTGCCACCCTAGACCCACTTCAATTTGCTTACCGCCCCAATAGATTCACAGACAATGCAATTGCCATCACTGCCCACTGACCTAACCCATCTGGACAAGAGGAATACCTATGTAACAATGCTATTTATTGACTACAGCTCAGCATTCAACACCATAGTACCCTCCAAGCTCATCATTAAGCTAGAGGACCTGGGTCTGAACCCCACCCTGTGCAACTGGGTCCTGGACTTCCTGACGGGACGCTCCCAGGTGGTGAAGGTAGGAAACATCACCTCCACTCTGCTGAGCCTCAACACTGGGGCCCCCACAAGGGTGCGTGCTCAGCCCCCTCCTGTACTTCCTGTTCAACCATGACTGCGTGGCCACGCACGCCTCCAACTCAATCATCAAGTTTGCAGACGACACAACAGTAGTAGGCTTGATTACCAATGATGATGAGACAGCCTACAGGGAGGAGGTGAGGGCACTTGGAGTGTGGTGCCTGGAAAACAACCTCTCACTCAACGTCAACAAAACAAAGGAGATGATCGTGGACTTCAGGAAACAGCAGAGAGTTCACCCCCCTATCTACATCGATGGGACAGTAGTGGAGAAGGTGGAAAGCTTCAAGTTCCTACACATCACTGACAAACTGAAATGGACCACCCACACAGACAGTGTGGTGAAGAAGGTGCAACAGAGCCTCTTCAACCTCAGGAGGCTAATGAAATTTGCTTGTCACCTAAAACTCTCATAAACTTCTACAGATGCATAATTGAAAGCATCCTCTTGGACTGTATCACCATCTGGTACGGCAACTGCACCGCCCGCAACCGCAAGGCTCTCCAGAGGGTGGTGTGGTCTGCCCAACGCATCACTGGGGGCAAACTACCCATCCTCCAGGACACCTACTGCACACGATGTTACAGGAAGGCCAAAAAGATCATCAAGGACAACAACCACCCAAGCCACTGCCTGTTCACCCCGCTCTCACCCAGAAGGCGAGATCAGTACAGGTGCATCAAAGCTGGGACCGAGAGACTGAAAAACAGCTTCTATCTCAAGGCCATCAGACTGTTAAACAGCCATCACTAACACAGAGGCTGCTGCCTATAGGCATAGACTAGAAATCACTGGTCACTTTAAGGAATGGAACACTATTCACTTTAATAATGTTTACATATCTGGCATTACTCATCTCATATGTATATTCTGTGTTCTACCCTATTCTACTGTATCTTAGTCTATGTATTTCTAATCTCATATGTATATTCTGTGTTCTACCCTATTCTACTGTATCTTAGTCTATGTATTACTAATCTCATATGTATATTCTGTGTTCTACCCTATTCTACTGTATCTTAGTCTATGTATTACTCATCTCATATGTATATACTGTGTTCTACCCTATTCTACTGTATCTGAGTCTATGTATTACTAATCTCATATGTATATTCTGTGTTCTACCCTATTCTACTGTATCTTAGTCTATGTATTACTCATCTCATATGTATATACTGTGTTCTATACAATTTACTGTATCTGAGTCCGTTCCGCTCTGACATCGCTCGTCATATGTACATAGTCTTAATTCACTCCTACTTAGATGTGTGTGTATTGGGTACATGTGTAATTTGTTAGATATTACTTGTTAGATATTGCTGCACTGTCGGAGCAAGAAGCACAAGCATTTCGCTACATCCGCAATAACATCTGCTAATCACGTGAATGTGACCAATACAATATGATTTGATTTGTGTGGTTCCAACCGTGAAGCATGGAATAAGTGGTGTGATGGTGTGGGGGTGCTTTGTTGGTGACACTGTCTGTGATTTATTTAGAATTCAAGGCACACTTAACCAGCATGGCTACCACAGCATTCTGCAGCGATACGCCATCCCATCTGGTTTGAGTTTAGTGGACAATCATTTGTTTTTCAACAGGACAGTGACCCAACACACCTTTAGGCTGTGTAAGGGATATTTGACCAAGAAGGAGAGTGATGGAGTGCTGCATCAGATGACCTGGCCTCCACAATCACCCGACCTCAACCCAATTGAGATGGTTTGGGATGAGTTGGACCGCAAAGTGAAGGAAAAGCAGCCAACAAGTGCTGTTGGAAAAGCATTCCAGGGGAAGCTGGTTGAGAGAATGCCAAGAGTGTGCAAAGCTGTCATCAAGGCAAAGGGTGGCTACTTTGAAGAATCTAAAATATCAAATATATTTTGATTTGTTTAACACTTCTACCCCCAAGCCATAATACTGATGAACAATTAATCAAATGGACTATATACATTTAACCGCCCCCCCCACTGCTTATTATCTATGCATAGTCACTTTACCCCTACCTACTCGACTAACTTGTTCCCAATCACATTGACTTGGTACTGGTACCCACTGTATAAAGCCTCGTTATTTTATTGTGTTACTTTTTATAATTTTTTTACTTTCGTTTTTTTTGGAAAATATTTTCTTTCTTGAACTGCATTGTTGGTTAAGGACTTGTAAGTAAGCATATCACGGTTGTATTCAGCGCATGTGACAAATAAAGTTAATAATAACAAGACACAGTGGCAGAATGAATTCAACCATAGATTTGTTTCATCAGAAAACCGGAGAGCAACATCTGTCTGGTGAAGTCCACAAAGCATATTGCATATAACAAACAGTTACATAACCAGCAGTATGGTCAAGCAAGTTAATGTTTCCGACATTTTCGGACTACTAAACAACTATTGATTTAGAACAAAGTCGCAAAGAAAACAGGAGTTGACTCAACTGTATGATGTGGCTGTCCATGGTTCTGATTTCAGTGTGCGCGCATGTGTGTGTGTGTGTGTCTGCATGCAAGTTTGTTCAAGTAGAAAAACATGTTGACTCACCCTGCTGGTAGAGAAACACCATCCTCCTCTCTCTCATGTTGACTCACCCTGCTGGTAGAGAAACACCATCCTCCTCTCTCATGTTGACTCACCCTGCTGGTAGAGAAACACCATCCTCCTCTCTCTCATGTTGACTCACCCTGCTGGTAGAGAAACACCATCCTCTCTCTCATGTTGACTCACCCTGCTGGTAGAGAAACACCATCCTCCTCTCTCATGTTGACTCACCCTGCTGGTAGAGAAACACCATCCTCCTCTCTCTCATGTTGACTCACCCTGCTGGTAGAGAAACACCATCCTCTCTCTCATGTTGACTCACCCTGCTGGTAGAGAAATACCATCCTCCTCTCATGTTGACTCACCCTGCTGGTAGAGAAACACCATCCTCCTCTCTCATGTTGACTCACCCTGCTGGTAGAGAAACACCATCCTCCTCTCTCTCATGTTGACTCACCCTGCTGGTAGAGAAACAACCATCGTCTCTCTCATGTTGACTCACCCTGCTGGTAGAGAAACACCATCCTCTCTCTCATGTTGACTCACCCTGCTGGTAGAGAAACACCATCCTCTCTCTCATGTTGACTCACCCTGCTGGTAGAGAAACACCATCCTCCTCTCTCATGTTGACTCACCCTGCTGGTAGAGAAACACCATCCTCCTCTCTCTCATGTTGACTCACCCTGCTGGTAGAGAAACACCATCCTCTCTCTCATGTTGACTCACCCTGCTGGTAGAGAAACACCATCCTCCTCTCTCATGTTGACTCACCCTGCTGGTAGAGAAACACCATCCTCCTCTCTCTCATGTTGACTCACCCTGCTGGTAGAGAAACACCATCCTCTCTCTCATGTTGACTCACCCTGCTGGTAGAGAAATACCATCCTCCTCTCATGTTGACTCACCCTGCTGGTAGAGAAACACCATCCTCCTCTCTCATGTTGACTCACCCTGCTGGTAGAGAAACACCATCCTCCTCTCTCTCATGTTGACTCACCCTGCTGGTAGAGAAACACCATCGTCTCTCTCATGTTGACTCACCCTGCTGGTAGAGAAACACCATCCTCTCTCTCATGTTGACTCACCCTGCTGGTAGAGAAACACCATCCTCTCTCTCATGTTGACTCACCCTGCTGGTAGAGAAACACCATCCTCCTCTCTCATGTTGACTCACCCTGCTGGTAGAGAAACACCATCCTCCTCTCTCTCATGTTGACTCACCCTGCTGGTAGAGAAACACCATCCTCTCTCTCATGTTGACTCACCCTGCTGGTAGAGAAACACCATCCTCCTCTCTCATGTTGACTCACCCTGCTGGTAGAGAAACACCATCCTCCTCTCTCTCATGTTGACTCACCCTGCTGGTAGAGAAACACCATCCTCTCTCTCATGTTGACTCACCCTGCTGGTAGAGAAATACCATCCTCCTCTCATGTTGACTCACCCTGCTGGTAGAGAAACACCATCCTCCTCTCTCATGTTGACTCACCATGCTGGTAGAGAAACACCATCCTCCTCTCTCTCATGTTGACTCACCCTGCTGGTAGAGAAACACCATCCTCTCTCTCATGTTGACTCACCCTGCTGGTAGAGAAACACCATCCTCTCTCTCTCTCATGTTGACTCACCCTGCTGGTAGAGAAACACCATCCTCCTCTCTCTCATGTTGACTCACCCTGCTGGTAGAGAAACACCATCCTCTCTCTCATGTTGACTCACCCTGCTGGTAGAGAAACACCATCCTCCTCTCTCTCATGTTGACTCACCCTGCTGGTAGAGAAACACCATCCTCCTCTCTCTCGTGTTGACTCACCCTGCTGGTAGAGAAACACCATCCTCCTCTCTCTCATGTTGACTCACCCTGCTGGTAGAGAAACACCATCCTCCTCTCTCATGTTGACTCACCCTACTGGTAGAGAAACACCATCATCCTCTCTCTCATGTTGACTCACCCTGCTGGTAGAGAAACACCATCCTCCTCTCTCTCATGTTGACTCACCCTGCTGGTAGAGAAACACCATCCTCCTCTCTCTCATGTTGACTCACCCTGCTGGTAGAGAAACACCATCCTCCTCTCTCATGTTGACTCACCCTGCTGGTAGAGAAACACCATCCTCTCTCTCTCATGTTGACTCACCCTGCTGGTAGAGAAACACCATCCTCTCTCTCATGTTGACTCACCCTG
Organism: Salmo trutta; assembly: GCF_901001165.1. Classification (NCBI taxonomy): domain Eukaryota; kingdom Metazoa; phylum Chordata; class Actinopteri; order Salmoniformes; family Salmonidae; genus Salmo; species Salmo trutta. The sequence continues at coordinate 1,695,014 of NC_042970.1, read as the reverse complement.
CTGGTAGAGAAACACCATCCTCCTCTCATGTTGACTCACCCTGCTGGTAGAGAAACACCATCCTCCTCTCATGTTGACTCACCCTGCTGGTAGAGAAACACCATCCTCCTCTCTCATGTTGACTCACCCTGCTGGTAGAGAAACACCATCCTCCTCTCTCTCATGTTGACTCACCCTGCTGGTAGAGAAACACCATCCTCTCTCTCATGTTGACTCACCCTGCTGGTAGAGAAACACCATCCTCCTCTCTCTCATGTTGACTCACCCTGCTGGTAGAGAAACACCATCCTCCTCTCTCTCATGTTGACTCACCCTGCTGGTAGAGAAACACCATCCTCTCTCTCATGTTGACTCACCCTGCTGGTAGAGAAACACCATCCTCCTCTCTCATGTTGACTCACCCTGCTGGTAGAGAAACACCATCCTCTCTCTCATGTTGACTCACCCTGCTGGTAGAGAAACACCATCCTCCTCTCTCTCATGTTGACTCACCCTGCTGGTAGAGAAACACCATCCTCCTCTCTCTCATGTTGACTCACCCTGCTGGTAGAGAAACACCATCCTCCTCTCCCTCATGTTGACTCACCCTGCTGGTAGAGAAACACCATCCTCTCTCTCATGTTGACTCACCCTGCTGTAGAGAAACACCATCCTCCTCTCTCTCATGTTGACTCACCCTGCTGGTAGAGAAACACCATCCTCCTCTCTCTCATGTTGACTCACCCTGCTGGTAGAGAAACACCATCCTCCTCTCTCTCATGTTGACTCACCCTGCTGGTAGAGAAACACCATCCTCCTCTCTCATGTTGACTCACCCTGCTGGTAGAGAAACACCATCCTCTCTCTCTCATGTTGACTCACCCTGCTGGTAGAGAAACACCATCCTCTCTCTCATGTTGACTCACCCTGCTGGTAGAGAAACACCATCCTCCTCTCATGTTGACTCACCCTGCTGGTAGAGAAACACCATCCTCCTCTCATGTTGACTCACCCTGCTGGTAGAGAAACCCATCCTCCTCTCTCATGTTGACTCACCCCTGCGGGTAGAGAAACACCATCCTCCTCTCTCTCATGTTGACTCACCCTGCTGGTAGAGAAACACCATCCTCTCTCTCATGTTGACTCACCCTGCTGTAGAGAAACACCATCCTCCTCTCTCTCATGTTGACTCACCCTGCTGGTAGAGAAACACCATCCTCCTCTCTCTCATGTTGACTCACCCTGCTGGTAGAGAAACACCATCCTCTCTCTCATGTTGACTCACCCTGCTGGTAGAGAAACACCATCCTCCTCTCTCAGTGTTGACTCACCCTGCTGGTAGAGAAACACCATCCTCTCTCTCATGTTGACTCACCCTCTGGTAGAGAAACACCATCCTCCTCTCTCTCATGTTGACTCACCCTGCTGGTAGAGAAACACCATCCTCCCTCTCTCATGTTGACTCACCCTGCTGGTAGAGAAACACCATCTCCCTCTCCTCATGTTGACTCACCCTGCTGGTAAGAGAAAACACCATCCTCTCTCTCATGTTGACTCACCCTGCTGGTAGAGAAACACCATCCTCCTCTCTCTCATGTTGACTCACCCTGCAGGTAGAGAAACACCATCCTCCTCTCTCTCTTGTTGACTCACCCTGCTGGTAGAGAAATACACATCCTCCTCTCTCTCTATGTTGACTCACCCTGCTGGTAGAGAAACACCATCCTCCTCTCTCATGGTGACTCACCCTCTGTAGAGAAACACATCCTCCTCTCATGTTGACTCACCCTGCTGGTAGAGAAACACCATCCTCCTCCTCTCATGTTGACTCACCCTGCTGGTAGAGAAACACCATCTCCTCTCTCTCATGTTGACTCACCCTGCTGGTAGAGAAACACCATCCTCTCTCTCATGTTGACTCACCCTGCTGTAGAGAAACACCATCCTCTCTCTCTAATGTTGACTCACCCTGCTGGTAGAGAACACCATCCTCTCTCTCTCATGTTGACTCACCCTGCTGGTAGAGAAACACCATCCTCCTCCTCTCATGTTGACATCACCCTGCTGGTAGAGAAACACCATCCTCTCCTCTCATGTTGACTCACCCTGCTGGTAGAGAAACACCATCCTCCTCCTCTCATGTTGACTCACCCTGCTGTAGAGAAACACCATCCTCCTCTCTCCATGTTGACTCACCCTGCTGGTAGAGAAACACCATCCTCCTCTCTCTCATGTTGACTCACCCTGCTGGTAGAGAAACACCATCCTCCTCTCTCTCATGTTGACTCACCCTGCTGGTAGAGAAACACCATCCTCTCTCTCATGTTGACTCACCCTGCTGGTAGAGAAACACCATCCTCTCTCTCTCATGTTGACTCACCCTGCTGGTAGAGAAACACCATCCTCCTCTCTCATGTTGACTCACCCTGCTGGTAGAGAAACACCATCCTCCTCTCTCATGTTGACTCCACCCTGCTGGTAGAGAAACACCATCCTCTCTCTCATGTTGACTCACCCTGCTGGTAGAGAAACACCATCCTCCTCTCTCTATGTTGACTCACCCTGCTGGTAGAGAAACACCATCCTCCCTCTCTCTCATGTTGACTCACCCTGCTGGTAGAGAAACAACCATCCTCCTCTCTCTCATGTTGACTCACCCTGCTGGTAGAGAAACACCATCATCCTCTCTCTCATGTTGACTCACCCTGCTGGTAGAGAAACACCATCCTCCTCTCTCATGGTTGACTCACCCTGCTGGTAGAGAAACACCATCCTCTCCTCATGTTGACTCACCCTGCGGGTAGAGAAACACCATCCTCCTCTCTCTCATGTTGACCTCACCCTGCTGGTAGAGAAACACCATCCTCCTCTCTCTCATGTTGACTCACCCTGCTGATAGAGAAACACCATCCTCTCTCTCATGTTGACTCACCCTGCTGGTAGAGAAATACCATCCTCCTCTCATGTTGACTCACCCTGCTGGTAGAGAAACACCATCCTCCTCTCTCATGTTGACTCACCCTGCTGGTAGAGAAACACCATCCTCCTCTCTCTCATGTTTGACTCACCCTGCTGGTAGAGAAACACCATCGTCTCTCTCATGTTGACTCACCCTGCTGGTAGAGAAACACCATCCTCTCTCTCATGTTGACTCACCCTGCTGGTAGAGAAACACCATCCTCTCTCTCATGTTGACTCACCCTGCTGGTAGAGAAACACCATCCTCCTCTCTCATGTGGACTCACCCTGCGGGTAGAGAAACACCATCCTCCTCTCTCTCATGTTGACTCACCCTGCTGGTAGAGAAACACCATCCTCTCTCTCATGTTGACTCACCCTGCTGGTAGAGAAACACCATCCTCCTCTCTCATGTTGACTCACCCTGCTGGTAGAGAAACACCATCCTCCTCTCTCTCATGTTGACTCACCCTGCTGGTAGAGAAACACCATCCTCTCTCTCATGTTGACTCACCCTGCTGGTAGAGAAACACCATCCTCCTCTCATGTTGGACTCACCCTGCTGGTAGAGAAACACCATCCTCCTCTCTCATGTTGACTCACCATGCTGGTAGAGAAACACCATCCTCCTCTCTCTCATGTTGACTCACCCTGCTGGTAGAGAACACCATCCTCTCTCTCATGTTGACTCACCCTGCTGGTAGAGAAACACCATCCTCTCTCTCTCTCATGTTGACTCACCCTGCTGGTAGAGAAACACCATCCTCCTCTCTCTCATGTTGACTCACCCTGCTGGTAGAGAAACACCATCCTCTCTCTCATGTTGACTCACCCTGCTGGTAGAGAAACACCATCCTCCTCTCTCTCATGTTGACTCACCCTGCTGGTAGAGAAACACCATCCTCCTCTCTCTCATGTTGACTCACCCTGCTGGTAGAGAAACACCATCCTCCTCTCTCTCATGTTGACTCACCCTGCTGGTAGAGAAACACCATCCTCCTCTCTCATGTTGACTCACCCTACTGGTAGAGAAACACAATCATCCTCTCTCTCATGTTGACTCACCCTGCTGGTAGAGAAACACCATCCTCCTCTCTCTCATGTTGACTCACCCTGCTGGTAGAGAAACACCATCCTCCTCTCTCTCATGTTGACTCACCCTGCTGGTAGAGAAAAACCATCCTCCTCTCTCATGTTGACTCACCCTGCTGGTAGAGAAACACCATCCTCTCTCTCTCATGTTGACTCACCCTGCTGGTAGATAAACACCATCCTCTCTCTCATGTTGACTCACCCTGCTGGTAGAGAAACACCATCCTCCTCTCATGTTGACTCACCCTGCTGGTAGAGAAACACCATCCTCCTCTCATGTTGACTCACCCTGCTGGTAGAGAAACACCATCCTCCTCTCTCATGTTGACTCACCCTGCTGTAGAGAAACACCATCCTCCTCTCTCTCATGTTGACTCACCCTGCTGGTAGAGAAACACCATCCTCTCTCTCATGTTGACTCACCCTGCTGGTAGAGAAACACCATCCTCCTCTCTCTCATGTTGACTCACCCTGCTGGTAGAGAAACACCATCCTCCTCTCTCTCATGTTGACTCACCCTGCTGGTAGAGAAACACCATCCTCTCTCTCATGTTGACTCACCCTGCTGGTAGAGAAACACCATCCTCCTCTCTCATGTTGACTCACCCTGCTGGTAGAGAAACACCATCCTCTCTCTCATGTTGACTCACCCTGCTGTAGAGAAACACCATCCTCCTCTCTCTCATGTTGACTCACCCTGCTGGTAGAGAAACACCATCCTCCTCTCTCTCATGTTGACTCACCCTGCTGGTAGAGAAACACCATCCTCCTCTCCCTCATGTTGACTCACCCTGCTGGTAGAGAAACACCATCCTCTCTCTCATGTTGACTCACCCTGCTGGTAGAGAAACACCATCCTCCTCTCTCTCATGTTGACTCACCCTGCTGGTAGAGAAACACCATCCTCCTCTCTCTCTTGTTGACTCACCCTGCTGGTAGAGAAACACCATCCTCCTCTCTCATGTTGACTCACCCTGCTGGTAGAGAAACACCATCCTCCTCTCTCTCATGTTGACTCACCCTGCTGGTAGAGAAACACCATCCTCCTCTCATGTTGACTCACCCTGCTGGTAGAGAAACACCATCCTCCTCTCTCTCATGTTGACTCAACCTGCTGGTAGAGAAACACCATCCTCCTCTCTCTCATGTTGACACACCCTGCTGGTAGAGAAACACCATCCTCTCTCTAATGTTGACTCACCCTGCTGGTAGAGAAACACCATCCTCTCTCTCTCATGTTGACTCACCCTGCTGGTAGAGAAACACCATCCTCCTCTCTCTCATGTTGACTCACCCTTCTGGTAGAGAAACACCATCCTCTCATGTTGACTCACCCTGCTGGTAGAGAAACACCATCCTCCTCCCTCTCATGTTGACTCACCCTGCTGGTAGAGAAACACCATCCTCTCTCTCTCTCATGTTGACTCACCCTGCTGGTAGAGAAACACCATCCTCCTCTCTCTCATGTTGACTCACCCTGCTGGTAGAGAGACACCATCCTCCTCTCTCTCATGTTGACTCACCCTGCTGGTAGAGAAACACCATCCTCCTCTCTCTCATGTTGACTCACCCTGCTGGTAGAGAACCACCATCCTCTCTCTCATGTTGACTCACCCTGCTGGTAGAGAAACACCATCCTCTCTCTCTCATGTTGACTCACCCTGCTGGTAGAGAAACACCATCCTCTCTCTCATGTTGACTCACCCTGCTGGTAGAGAAACACCATCCTCCTCTCTCATGTTGACTCACCCTGCTGGTAGAGAAACACCATCCTCTCTCTCATGTTGACTCACCCTGCTGGTAGAGAAACACCATCCTCCTCTCTCTAATGTTGACTCACCCTGCTGGTAGAGAAACACCATCCTCCTCTCTCTCATGTTGACTCACCCTGCTGGTAGAGAACACCATCCTCCTCTCTCTCATGTTGACTCACCCTGCTGGTAGAGAAACACCATCATCCTCTCTCTCATGTTGACTCACCCTGCTGGTAGAGAAACACCATCCTCCTCTCTCATGTTGACTCACCCTGCTGGTAGAGAAACACCATCCTCTCTCATGTTGACTCACCCTGCTGGTAGAGAAACACCATCCTCCTCTCTCTCATGTTGACTCACCCTGCTGGTAGAGAAACACCATCCTCCTCTCTCTCATGTTGACTCACCCTGCTGGTAGAGAAACACCATCCTCCTCTCTCTCATGTTGACTCACCCTGCTGGTAGAGAAACACCATCCTCTCTCTCTCATGTTGACTCACCCTGCTGGTAGAGAAACACCATCCTCTCATGTTGACTCACCCTGCTGGTAGAGAAACACCATCCTGTCTCTCATGTTGACTCACCCTGCTGGTAGAGAAACACCATCCTCCTCTCTCTCATGTTGACTCACCCTGCTGGTAGAGAAACACCATCCTCCTCTCTCTCATGTTGACACACCCTGCTGGTAGAGAAACACCATCCTCTCTCTAATGTTGACTCACCCTGCTGGTAGAGAAACACCATCCTCTCTCTCTCATGTTGACTCACCCTGCTGGTAGAGAAACACCATCCTCCTCTCTCTCATGTTGACTCACCCTTCTGGTAGAGAAACACCATCCTCTCATGTTGACTCACCCTGCTGGTAGAGAAACACCATCCTCCTCTCTCTCATGTTGACTCACCCTGCTGGTAGAGAAACACCATCCTCTCTCTCTCTCATGTTGACTCACCCTGCTGGTAGAGAAACACCATACTCCTCTCTCTCATGTTGACTCACCCTGCTGGTAGAGAAACACCATCCTCCTCTCTCTCATGTTGACTCACCCTGCTGGTAGAGAAACACCATCCTCCTCTCTCTCATGTTGACTCACCCTGCTGGTAGAGAAACACCATCCTCTCTCTCATGTTGACTCACCCTGCTGGTAGAGAAACACCATCCTCTCTCTCTCATGTTGACTCACCCTGCTGGTAGAGAAACACCATCCTCTCTCTCATGTTGACTCACCCTGCTGGTAGAGAAACACCATCCTCCTCTCTCATGTTGACTCACCCTGCTGGTAGAGAAACACCATCCTCTCTCTCATGTTGACTCACCCTGCTGGTAGAGAAACACCATCCTCCTCTCTCTAATGTTGACTCACCCTGCTGGTAGAGAAACACCATCCTCCTCTCTCTCATGTTGACTCACCCTGCTGGTAGAGAAACACCATCCTCCTCTCTCTCATGTTGACTCACCCTGCTGGTAGAGAAACACCATCATCCTCTCTCTCATGTTGACTCACCCTGCTGGTAGAGAAACACCATCCTCCTCTCTCATGTTGACTCACCCTGCTGGTAGAGAAACACCATCCTCTCTCATGTTGACTCACCCTGCTGGTAGAGAAACACCATCCTCCTCTCTCTCATGTTGACTCACCCTGCTGGTAGAGAAACACCATCCTCCTCTCTCTCATGTTGACTCACCCTGCTGGTAGAGAAACACCATCCTCCTCTCTCTCATGTTGACTCACCCTGCTGGTAGAGAAACACCATCCTCTCTCTCTCATGTTGACTCACCCTGCTGGTAGAGAAACACCATCCTCTCATGTTGACTCACCCTGCTGGTAGAGAAACACCATCCTGTCTCTCATGTTGACTCACCCTGCTGGTAGAGAAACACCATCCTCCTCTCTCTCATGTTGACTCACCCTGCTGGTAGAGAAACACCATCCTCTCTCTCATGTTGACTCACCCTGCTGGTAGAGAAACACCATCCTCTCTCTCATGTTGACTCACCCTGCTGGTAGAGAAACACCATCCTCCTCTCTCATGTTGACTCACCCTGCTGGTAGAGAAACACCATCCTCCTCTCTCTCATGTTGACTCACCCTGCTGGTAGAGAAACACCATCCTCCTCTCTCTCATGTTGACTCACCCTGCTGGTAGAGAAACACCATCCTCCTCTCTCTCATGTTGACTCACCCTGCTGGTAGAGAAACACCATCGTCCTCTCTCTCATGTTGACTCACCCTGCTGGTAGAGAAACACCATCCTCCTCTCTCTCATGTTGACTCACCCTGCTGGTAGAGAAACACCATCCTCCTCTCTCTCATGTTGACTCACCCTGCTGGTAGAGAAACACCATCCTCCTCTCTCATGTTGACTCACCCTGCTGGTAGAGAAACACCATCCTCCTCTCTCTCATGTTGACCTCACTGGTAGAGAAACACCATCCTCCTCTCTCTCATGTTGACTCACCCTGCTGGTAGAGAAACACCATCCTCCTCTCTCATGTTGACTCACCCTGCTGGTAGAGAAACACCATCCTCTCTCTCATGTTGACTCACCCTGCTGGTAGAGAAACACCATCCTCTCTCTCATGTTGACTCACCCTGCTGGTAGAGAAACACCATCCTCCTCTCTCTCATGTTGACTCACCCTGCTGGTAGAGAAACACCATCCTCCTCTCTCTCATGTTGACTCACCCTGCTGGTAGAGAAACACCATCCTCCTCTCTCTCATGTTGACTCACCCTGCTGGTAGAGAAACACCATCCTCCTCTCTCTCATGTTGACTCACCCTGCTGGTAGAGAAACACCATCCTCCTCTCTCTCATGTTGACTCACCCTGCTGGTAGAGAAACACCATCCTCCTCTCTCTCATGTTTACTCACCCTGCTGGTAGAGAAACACCATCCTCCTCTCTCTCATGTTGACTCACCCTGCTGGTAGAGAAACACCATCCTCCTCTCTCTCATGTTGACTCACCCTGCTGGTAGAGAAACACCATCCTCCTCTCTCATGTTGACTCACCCTGCTGGTAGAGAAACACCATCCTCTCTCATGTTGACTCACCCTGCTGGTAGAGAAACACCATCCTCCTCTCTCTCATGTTGACTCACCCTGCTGGTAGAGAAACACCATCCTCCTCTCTCTCATGTTGACTCACCCTGCTGGTAGAGAAACACCATCCTCCTCTCTCTCATGTTGACTCACCCTGCTGGTAGAGAAACACCATCCTCTCTCTCTCATGTTGACTCACCCTGCTGGTAGAGAAACACCATCCTCTCTCTCATGTTGACTCACCCTGCTGGTAGAGAAACACCATCCTCTCTCTCATGTTGACTCACCCTGCTGGTAGAGAAACACCATCCTCCTCTCTCTCATGTTGACTCACCCTGCTGGTAGAGAAACACCATCCTCCTCTCTCTCATGTTGACTCACCCTGCTGGTAGAGAAACACCATCCTCCTCTCTCTCATGTTGACTCACCCTGCTGGTAGAGAAACACCATCCTCCTCTCTCTCATGTTGACTCACCCTTCTGGTAGAGAAACACCATCGTCCTCTCTCTCATGTTGACTCACCCTGCTGGTAGAGAAACACCATCCTCCTCTCTCTCATGTTGACTCACCCTGCTGGTAGAGAAACACCATCCTCCTCTCTCTCATGTTGACTCACCCTGCTGGTAGAGAAACACCATCCTCCTCTCTCTCATGTTGACTCACCCTGCTGGTAGAGAAACACCATCCTCCTCTCTCTCATGTTGACCTCACCCTGCTGGTAGAGAAACACCATCCTCCTCTCTCTCATGTTGACTCACCCTGCTGGTAGAGAAACACCATCCTCCTCTCTCTCATGTTGACTCACCCTGCTGGTAGAGAAACACCATCCTCCTCTCTCTCATGTTTACTCACCCTGCTGGTAGAGAAACACCATCGTCCTCTCTCTCATGTTGACTCACCCTGCTGGTAGAGAAACACCATCCTCCTCTCTCTCATGTTGACTCACCCTGCTGGTAGAGAAACACCATCCTCCTCTCTCTCATGTTGACTCACCCTGCTGGTAGAGAAACACCATCCTCCTCTCTCATGTTGACTCACCCTGCTGGTAGAGAAACACCATCATCCTCTCTCTCATGTTGACTCACCCTGCTGGTAGAGAAACACCATCCTCCTCTCTCTCATGTTGACTCACCCTGCTGGTAGAGAAACACCATCCTCCTCTCTCATGTTGACTCACCCTGCTGGTAGAGAAACACCATCCTCTCTCTCATGTTGACTCACCCTGCTGGTAGAGAAACACCATCCTCTCTCTCATGTTGACTCACCCTGCTGGTAGAGAAACACCATCCTCTCTCTCATGTTGACTCACCCTGCTGGTAGAGAAACACCATCTTCCTCTCTCTCATGTTGACTCACCCTGCTGGTAGAGAAAACACCATCCTCCTCTCTCTCATGTTGACTCACCCTGCTGGTAGAGAAACACCATCCTCCTCTCTCTCATGTTGACTCACCCTGCTGGTAGAGAAACACCATCCTCCTCTCTCTCATGTTGACTCACCCTGCTGGTAGAGAAACACCATCCTCCTCTCTCTCATGTTGACTCACCCTGCTGGTAGAGAAACACCATCCTCCTCTCTCTCATGTTTACTCACCCTGCTGGTAGAGAAACACCATCCTCCTCTCTCTCATGTTGACTCACCCTGCTGGTAGAGAAACACCATCCTCCTCTATCTCATGTTGACTCACCCTGCTGGCAGAGAAACACCATCCTCCTCTCTCTCATGTTGACTCACCCTGCTGGTAGAGAAACACCATCCTCCTCTCTCTCATGTTGACTCACCCTGCTGGTAGAAAAACACCATCCTCCTCTCTCTCATGTTGACTCACCCTGCTGGTAGAGAAACACCATCCTCCTCTCATGTTGACTCACCCTGCTGGTAGAGAAACTCCATCCTCCTCTCTCTCATGTTGACTCACCCTGCTGGTAGAGAAACACCATCCTCCTCTCTCTCATGTTGACTCAACCCTGCTGGTAGAGAAACACCATCCTCTCTCTCATGTTGACTCACCCTGCTGGTAGAGAAACACCATCCTCCTCTCTCTCATGTTGACTCACCCTGCTGGTAGAGAAACACCATCCTCCTCTCTCTCATGTTGACTCACCCTGCTGGTAGAGAAACACCATCCTCTCTCTCATGTTGACTCACCCTGCTGGTAGAGAAACACCATCCTCTCTCTCATGTTGACTCACCCTGCTGGTAGAGAAACACCATCCTCCTCTCTCTCATGTTGACTCACCCTGCTGGTAGAGAAAACACCATCCTCCTCTCTCTCATGTTGACTCACCCTGCTGGTAGAGAAACACCATCCTCCTCTCTCTCATGTTGACTCACCCTGCTGGTAGAGAAACACCATCCTCCTCTCATGTTGACTCACCCTGCTGGTAGAGAAACTCCATCCTCCTCTCTCTCATGTTGACTCACCCTGCTGGTAGAGAAACACCATCCTCCTCTCTCTCATGTTGACTCACCCTGCTGGTAGAGAAACACCATCCTCTCTCTCATGTTGACTCACCCTGCTGGTAGAGAAACACCATCCTCCTCTCTCTCATGTTGACTCACCCTGCTGGTAGAGAAACACCATCCTCCTCTCTCTCATGTTGACTCACCCTGCTGGTAGAGAAACACCATCCTCTCTCTCATGTTGACTCACCCTGCTGGTAGAGAAACACCATCCTCTCTCTCATGTTGACTCACCCTGCTGGTAGAGAAACACCATCCTCCTCTCTCTCATGTTGACTCACCCTGCTGGTAGAGAAACACCATCCTCCTCTCTCTCATGTTGACTCACCCTGCTGGTAGAGAAACACCATCCTCCTCTCTCTCATGTTGACTCACCCTGCTGGTAGAGAAACACCATCCTCTCTCTCATGTTGACTCACCCTGCTGGTAGAGAAACACCATCCTCTCTCTCATGTTGACTCACCCTGCTGGTAGAGAAACACCATCCTCCTCTCTCTCATGTTGACTCACCCTGCTGGTAGAGAAACACCATCCTCCTCTCTCTCATGTTGACTCACCCTGCTGGTAGAGAAACACCATCCTCCTCTCTCTCATGTTGACTCACCCTGCTGGTAGAGAAACACCATCCTCCTCTCTCTCATGTTGACTCACCCTGCTTGTAGAGAAACACCATCCTCCTCTCTCTCATGTTGACTCACCCTGCTGGTAGAGAAACACCATCCTCCTCTCTCTCATGTTGACTCACCCTGCTGGTAGAGAAACACCATCCTCCTCTCTCTCATGTTGACTCACCCTACTGGTAGAGAAACACCATCTCTTTCAGCGTTAGCTAGTTCACATTAGCCTTCTACATCTTGCTACATGTTGATCTTCCTTCCTCTCAGGTCAGGAGCACAACAATGTATGAATTAATGGTTTGATCAGAATCACCATTATAATCATTGGCCAGTACGTAGAATAAAGTAAAACCACAAGTCCAAATCCATATCTCCATCCATAGCTAACTTAGGAAAGGGCCAGTTTTAGCTAGCTGGCTAGCTAGCAACCGGAGGACAACGAGATGCAACAATTCAAGTTGTTTCTGTCAATGGCTTATGCTCTCAATGGGATTTGATAAGTGTAATGCAAAATTCCAAGCTGGCTTCCCTTGATGCTTTTTTTGGTGCACCAGGACCATTCACAGTTGAGCTCACTCAGTTTAGCTCAATGCTGATTGGCTAATGTTTAAAAAGAGTTTTTTTATCAAGGGAGTCTAAATGCTCGCTGGCTTCCCTTGCGTTCCATACAATGCTACGAGTGGCAAACAATGTCATATTTGTTTGGACCAGACAACATCGTAGAGAGACAGAGAGGAGCTCGCTCAGATGCTTTCTCCGGTGAGATACATTCAGCCTCTTACGAATTTAAGGAAAATTATGAAACACATAGACAAAAGATACATTATTTAAAAAAAAATGTTGGTCTATTTCTATGGGAAGCCTGGCTCCCTTGGGGTCCATGAATACATGCTACTGACAGATTCCTATTGGTTAATTAATCTAGGATCACAGAATTCCATCCAGGTCAGCAGGAGGGATCAGCCAATTGATTGTACTCCTGAGCAAAACACACATTGTGCACCGTTTCAATTTGTTTACCAATAAACTCATAGAAGTAGAAGAAGAAGAAGATAGCCCTCAATGGTGTGTCCTTTGCTGTCACAGAAACTATTACTCCAGATATGCAAAGATGTGTCCTCTATCCAACTCTATGCCAGCACCCAGCCAATAAGAACCATGTCGGTGTTGCAACGAAGCACCAGTTCCTCAACTGTCTGTCTGTGAAACACACAATGCTGACTGTCTTATTGACCGAGGTAGAGGTTAGGGGTTGGTGACTGGGGAGCACTGAGGACAAAGGTTGTGTTCCAAATGGCACACTATTTCCTATATAGTGCTACTACTTTTTTTGACTAGAGCCCTATGGTAGTGCACTATAAAGGTAACATGGTGCCATTTGGGGATGCAGAAACCACATTCTGCTGACCAACAACTCTTAGTGTTTTTAATGTGTTTTACTGATGGTGGTTCGTGTTCCTGGTAGAGTAAAGTGCGTGCTCAATTCCTTCCTGTGATCAAAATGAAGAATGACTGAGGATGCGTTCCAAAATGGCAGCCTATTTACTGTGTAGTGCACTACTTTGGAAAAGGGTCTGATTCCCACTACCTCCAGGAAGTGTTCAGTCCCCTTGACTTATTCTACATTTTGTTGTTTTACAGCCTGAATTCAAAATCAATACAATTTTGTTTTTTTTTCTCATCCGTCTATAAACAATAGTACCCCATAATGACAAAGTGAAAACATATTTTATACATTTTTGCAAATTTATCTGAAATGAAATACAGAAATGTATCCTTTACATAAGTATTCACACCCCTCAGTCAATACTTTGTAGAAGCAACTTTGGCAGCAATTACAGCTGTGAGTCATTCTGGGTGAGTCTCTAAGAGCTTTCCACACATGGATTGTGTAACGTTTGCTCATTGTTCTTTTCAACATTATTCAAGTTCTGTCAAATTGGTTGTTGATTACTGCTAGACAACCATTTTCAGGTCTTGCCATAGATTTTCAAGTAGATAGTCAAAACTGTAGCTCAGTCACTAAGGAACATTCACTGTCTTCTTGGTAAGCAAGTCCAGTGTAGATTTGGCCTCGTGTTTTTAGGTTAATGTCCTGCTGAAAGGTGAATTCATCTCCCAGTGTTGGAAAGCAGACTGAACCAGGTTTTCCTCTTGGATTTTGCCTGTGCTTAACTCCATTCCGTTTCTTTTTTTATCCTGAAAAACTCCCCAGTCCTTAACGATTACAAGCATACCCATAACATGATGCAGCCACCCCAATGCTTGAAAATATGAAGAGTGGTACTCAGTAATGTGTCGTATTGGATTTGCTCGAAACATAAGACTTTGTTTTCAGGACAAAAAGTGAATTGCTTTGACATGTTTTTAGCAGTATTACTTTAGTGCCTTGTCACAAACAGGATGCATGGTTTAGAATATTTTTTATTCTGCTGTTGATCCATCCTCAGTTTCCTCCTATCACAGGCATTAAACTCATGGTGAAATCCCTGGGGGGTTTCCTTCCTCTCCGGCAACTGAGTTAGGAAGGAAGGACGCCTGTATCTTTGTAGCTATTGGGTGTTTTGATACACCATCCAAAGTGTAATTAATAACTTCACCATGCTTAAAGGGATATTCAATGTCAGCTTTTTTTTACCCATCTACCAATAGGTATCCTTCTTTGTGAGTCATTGGAAAACCTCACTGGTCTTTTTGGTTGAATCTGTGTTTGAAATTCATTGCTTGACTGAGGGACCTTACAGATAATTGTAAGTGTGGGGTGCAGAGATGAGGTAATCATTAAAAAATTATGTTAATTCTTCGGGATCAGTATCCCTTCCACGGGACGGTTGAGCTAACGTAGGCTAATGCGATTAACATTAGGTTGTAAGTAATGAGAACATTTCCCAGGACATAGACATATCTGATATTGGCAGAATGCTTACATTCTTGTTAATCTAACTGCACTGTCCAATTTACAGTAGCTATAATATGTAGATATAATATGCTATTGTTGCTATTGTTTGAGGAGAGGGCACAATTTTGAACATGAAAAGTTATTAATAAACCAATTTTGCACATTTGAGCAGTCTTGATACAACATTTTGAACAGAAATGCAATGGTTCATTGGATCAGTCTAAAACGTTTCACATACACTGCTGCCATCTAGTGGCCAAAATCTAAATTGCACCTGGGCTGGAAAAATACATTATGGCCTTTCTCTTGCATTTCAAAGATGATGGTACAAAAAAATACAAAAGAACGGTTGGTTTTTTCTTTGTATTTTCTTTTACCAGATCTAATGTGTTATATTCTCCTACATTATTTTCACATTTCCATAAACTTCAAAGTGTTTCCTTTCAAATGGTACCAAGAATATGCATATCCTTGCTTCAGAGCCTGAGCTACAGGCAGTTAGATTTGGGTATGTCATTTCAGAGCCTGAGCTACAGGCAGTTAGATTTGGGTATGTCATTTCAGAGCCTGAGCTACAGGCAGTTAGATTTGGGTATGTCATTTCAGAGCCTGAGCTACAGGCAGTTAGATTTGGGTATGTCATTTCAGGTGAAAATTGAAGAAAAGGGGCCGATCCTTTTAAACACAATTTTTGCTCATCCATGCAACCAATTTATGTGACTTGTTAAGCATATTTTCACTCCTGAACTTATTTTGGCTTGCTATAACAAAGGGGAATACTTAATACTTAATGACTAAAGACATTTCACCATTTTATTTTTATTTGAAAAAAAAAAAAAAAAAAAACTATTAAAAACATAATTCCACTTTGACATAATGGGGTATTGTGTGTAGGCCAGTCCTACAAAATCTTAATTGAATACATTTTAAATTCAGGCTGTAACCCTCCCTTCACTCAGCTTGACTTGGAGGGAGGGTGCGTTTGATTCAACAGCTTGACTGGCATGAAGGGTGGAGGGGTGCGTTTGATTCAACAGCTTGACTGGCATGAAGGGTGGAGGGGTGCGTTTGATCCAACAGCTTGACTGGCATGAAGGGTGGAGGGGTGCATTTGATTCAACAGCTTGACTGGCATGAAGGGTGGAGGGGTGCGTTTGATTCAACAGCTTGACTGGCATGAAGGAAGGGAGGGTGCGTTTGATTCAACAGCTTGACTGGCATTGGGGGTTGATTCAGCAGTTCGACTTGCATGAAGGGGGAGGGTGTTTGAGTCAGCATTTTGACTGCCATGAAGGTAAAGGGGTGCGTTTGATTCAGCAGCTTGGCTGGCATGTTTGATTCAGCATCTTGACTGCCATTAAGGTAGGGAGGGTGCATTTGATTCAGCAGCTTGACTGGCATGAAGGGAGGGAGGGTGGGTTTGATTCAACAGCTTGACTGGCATGAATTGAAGGGGGGTTTGATTCAACAGCTTGACTGGTGTGAAGGGAGAGGGTGCGTTTGATTCAGCAGCTTGACTAGTATGAAGGGAATGGCAGGTAGCCTAGTGGTTAGAGCGTTGGGCCAGTAACCGAAAGGTTGCTAGATTGAATCCCAGAGCTGACAAGATAAAAATCTGTCGTTCTGCCACTGAACAAGGCAGTTAACCCACTGTTCCTAGGCCATCATTGAAAATAAGAATTTGTTCTTAACTGACTTGCCTAGTTAAATAAAGGTAAAGGGGGTGCGTTTGATTCATTAGCTTGACTGGCATGAAGGGAGGAGGGGTGTGTTTGATTCATTAGCTTGACTTTCATGAAGGGAGGAGGGGTGTGTTTGATTCATTAGCTTGACTGGCATGAAGGGAGGGAGGGTGCATTCGATTCAGCAGCTTGACTGGGTGAAGGGAGTTAGGATGCGTTTGATTCCGCAGCTTGACTGGTATGAAGGGAGGGATGGTGCGATTGATTCAAAAGCTTGACAGGCATGAATGGAAGGAGGGTGCGTTTGATTCAACAGCTTGACTGGCATGAAAGGGAAAGGGGGATACCTAGGCACTTGTCCAAATTAATGTGTTCAACTGAAATGTTTCTTCCACATTTAATCCAACCCCTCTGAATCAGAGAGGTGCGGGTGGCTGCCTTAATCGACATCCACGTGTTCGGCACCCGGGGAACAGTGGGTTAAGGGAGGGAGGGTGCGTTTGATTCAGCAGCTTGACTGGCATGAATGGAAGGAGGGTGCGTTTGATTCAACAGCTTGACTGGCATGAAAGGGAAAGAGGAATACCTAGGCACTTGTCCAACTGAATGTGTTCAACTGAAATGTGTCTCCGCATTTAACCGAACCCCTCTGAAACAGAGAGGTGCGGGTGGCTGCCTTAATCGACATCCACGTGTTCGGCGCCTGGGGAAGAGTTGGTTAAGGGAGGGAGGGTGCGTTTGATTCAGCAGCTTGACTGGCATGAGAGAAGGGTTGGGGGGGTAGTTTGCCCTTTTTGTCTATTGGTTCCATTGTGCTGGCAACAAGCTGAATCAAGTGCTCCTCAACTAAGAATTTGAAAGTACCTGACATACCAGTGTCGTGTCTTTGGCTATGCCGGATAAAGTGATATGACATGCTATTCTATAAAATAATTTCTCTGTAATTAATATTACCTGATTAAGTTAATCAGGTAAATGTAATTAACTAGAAAGTTGGGGCACCACGAAAGAATGTTTACAGAGCTGTTATCTTCCGAATAAACTCTTAAAGACCTAGTAATCTTTTACATCAGTAGCAGTCAATATTTAATCGTCACTTTATTCAGTCTCATCTGAAAATTGTAAAATCTTGGTTTTATCTTCACGAACCCTGGCTAACAAGTTGAATCAGCAATACAACATTTGGTTTAATTATTTATTTACTAAATACCTAAACAATCACACAGAATTACACATACACAGAATGGATCATACATTGATTACTAATGATGTCATAAAGGAAAACATCCCTATCGGATGGAACAGATATGATGGCTGGTTACACAAAGAAAGGGGGTTGGGTTTTGAATGAAAGAGCGGGAAGACTGAGGAACAAAAAGGTTGTGTGTCTCTATCGGGCCGAGGCAGCTATGCTATCGTAAATACAGTATCTTATGCATTCATCCTGTCATTAGTAATAATGTCTCAGACACCAACTGATCTGACATCATATTCATTATTAAGTCCCAACGCATATTTTCAGCTGGTTGGATTACCGAAATATGGTTCCATTTCCCACCTTTTGATGTTCCCAGACTCTCAATGTTAACAAAGGGATTTTTAATAGTCACATCGGTAGAGTAGAGAGAGAGAAAAGGGGAAAGGTATTTATGGGGGTCATTAACCTCCCCCAACAGGCCAACTTCATGACACCAGTATATACACTGAGTGTTCAAAACATTAGGAACACCTTCCTAATGTTGAGTTCAAAGGACCTTTAATCTGTTGTCTTTTGGCACACAGACACAATCCATGTCTCAACTGTCTCAAGGCTGAACAATCCTTCTTTAACCTGTCCCCCCCCTTTCATCTACAGTGATTGAAGTAGATTTAACAGATTTAAGTGACATCAGTAAGGGATCATAGCTTTCACCTGGATTCACCTGGTCAGTCTATGTCATGGAAAGAGCAGGTGTTCATAATGTTCTGTATACTCAGCGTATACCCTAGTTGATTTGAGGAGGTTTAAATGTTTCAGTGTAAATGGTGCAGGAATAGCAGTCAGGGCTCCTGTTGTCTTTGTGTTGACTTGCGGTAACACAGTGGTTCTAAATCAGTAGTTGTTTAGTAAACTGTCAGAAACATTAACTTGCTTGACACTACTGCAGGTCATGTAACTGTTTGTTATATGCAATATGCTTTGTGGACTTCACCAGACAGATGTTGCTCTCCGGTTTTCTGATGAAACAAACGTATGTGTAGTTGAATTTATTCCACCACTGTTTGACTGTTGTCTTTGTTGTTGTCAAGGCCTTATTGTATATCACAGTGGCGTATGAACGCTTGGGTTATAGAGCAAATAACACAATTATCACAACATAGTTGTGATTGTAATATGGATTTTTTACTGGCTTGGCTTCCCCAGTGAATTTATCCACCGCTACTGGTCTCGGTGTGAGGCCTCCTTCTCCACCTCCCCCTCTTACCTGGTAAGTCAGGGAGGCCAAGCAGCCCTCCTCTCCCTCTCCTCCACCTCCCAGACCCATCTCATAGTGTCCATTTCCAGAAGGGACTGGGTCTGCCCATGTGTTTCCCCTCATGGCTGGGAGAGCCTCCTTCTCCTCCTAGTCCTCCTCTCACAGGGCAGACAACAGGGAGGTGAAGCACGGTGGTCCCAGGTTACTGTTGGGTCACGTCTCTGTCCTCTACGCAGCAGCAGGGACACACGTCTGACCTTCGTTCAACACCATCCAGAGTGATTCATGGTAAAAACACACTGAAGCAGTAAGCTGTTAGTGAACACTGAAAAGACTGAGAAGTGTATTTGAAAAAAAAAAGCAATGCAATTTGATTTATTCTTTTGACTGGTTGGATGTTCATTAAAGACCGCTTTAGTAGTAGGGAGTCTGTGGATCCTGTCCACAGTGTTGACCTTACCGAACTGACTACATAGACCACAGGAAGGGTTTAGCGCCTCCTACTGACACGTCTGGATATATCACTGGCCCTATTTTAGGTCACATAAGGGAAAGGAATAGCAGGAAGTTTGTTCAGTTATAAACACAAGCTTGAGTGAGTGAGTAATCAAATCACATGTTATTAGTCACATACACAGTTTACAGAAGGTATAAAAGGTTCAGATAAATGCTTGTGTACAAAGTTCTCTCAACATAACAGTACAATAATCAATATTACAGTACAACAATCAATATTACAGTACAACAATCAATATTACAGTACAACAATCAATATTACAGTACAATAATCAATATTACAGTACAATAATCAATATTACAGTACAATAATCAATATCAATAATAAAAATTAAACAAAATAATAACAAGCAACAGAAGAGGTAGTACCATGGATCCTGAGCCATGGACCAAACAGAAGAGGTAGTACCATGGATCCTGAGTCGTGGACCAAACAGAAGAGGTAGTACCATGGATCCTGAGTCATGGACCAAACAGAAGAGGTAGTACCATGGATCCTGAGCTGTGGACCAAACAGAAGAGGTAGTACCATGGATCCTGAGTCATGGACCAAACAGAAGAGGTAGTACCATGGATCCTGAGCCATGGACCAAACAGAAGAGGTAGTACCATGGATCCTGAGTCATGGACCAAACAGAAGAGGTAGTACCATGGATTCTGAGTCATGGACCAAACAGAAGAGGTAGTACCATGGATCCTGAGTCATGGACCAAACAGAGAGGTAGTACCATGGATCCTGAGCCATGGACCAAACAGAAGAGGTAGTACCATGGATCCTGAGCCATGGACCAAACGGAGCAGCTGCACCCGCACCTTCAAAATATGGGTCCAAACATGTGTTTTTTGATGCGATTCGGTGGACCTGGCAGGGCCCCACCACTGGTGTTTAAAATGAAAAGGCAAATGCAGACGACAGTTGTTAATCTATGTTATTGTGCTGTTGTTCCGTTTGTATAGTTGTTTCATGTCTGATGCACTCAGGGTGTTGTGACATATGATTTGAGAGGCATGCACCACTGAGCACATTCATTGTCATTTCACTTTGTCTGTCAGAACCATGACGAGCAGGGCCAAGTATGATTAGGCTTCGCTGTATAACAGCCTCTGACTTTGATCCACCAGCCTACCATCAGCCTACCTTCAGCCTTCCTTCAGCCTTCCATCAGCCTTTGATCAGCCTACCATCAGGCTACCTTCAGCCTTTCATCAGCCTACCATCACCCTACCATCAGCCTTCCATCAGCCTCCAACTAGTCTTCCATCAGCCTTCGATCAGCCTACCATCAGCCAACCATCAGCCTTCCATCAGCCACCCATCAGCCTTCCATCAGCCAACCATCAGCCTTCCAGCAGCCTTTCATCACCCTACCATCAGCCAACCATCAGCCTTCCAATAGTCTTCCATCAGCCTTTCATCAGCCCTCCATCAGCCTTCCATCAGTCTCCCATCAACCTTTCATCACCCTACCATTAGCCAACCATCAGCCTTCCATCAGTCTTCCATCAGTCTTCCATCAGCCTTCCATCGGCCAACCATCAGCCTTCCATCAGACAACCATCAGCCTTCCATCAGCCTTCCATCAGCCAACCATCAGCAAACCATCAGCAAACCATCAACAAACCATTAGCCTACCATCAACCAACCATCAGCCTTCCACCTGCCAACCATCAACCTTCCATCAGCCTGCCATCACCCTCCCATCAGCCAACCATCAGCCAACCATCAGCCTACCATCAGCCAACCATCAGCCTAGCATTAGCCAACCATCAGCCTACCCAAGGCTGCAAACAGCATGTCCGGTAGCTCTCGGGCTGTCAATGAGTAGCTCGCAAGTAGATACCAAGAAATAATCAGTATTAAATGAATAAATATGTGGGGGAAAATCTCCCAAGCTGTTTACAAGCATTTAACATTGTGTTTTTGACAACAGTCACATTGCTATTAAAAATGTCATTCAGTTACAGAAGTAATAGTGCTGGATGAGCCCCATATGGGAGCACAGTATGGCTGCTTCACAGTTATAATGTAGTCAAGCTGTGTTAGTATGGGGACACAGCGTGGCTGCTTCACAGTTATAATGTAGTCAAGCTGTGTTAGTCTGGGGACACAGCGTGGCTGCTTCACAGTATTAATGTAGTCAAGCTGTGTTAGTATGGGGGCACAGCGTGGCTGCTTCACAGTATTAATGTAGTCAAGCTGTGTTAGTATGGGGGCACAGCGTGGCTGCTTCACAGTATTAATGTAGTCAAGCTGTGTTAGTATGGGGGCCTCATTACGTCAAATATGTATGCTACTTAGACAAATTAATTTGAAACATTTTCATGGTGACACTGACAACGCTTCAAACACCCCAAAAAGGCCATGTTGGAGGAGAAGAGGAACGGAATTGATTAAGATTCATTCTAAAGAGTAAAGTAATGACTTGCATTCCTGAATGATAGTACACAGCTATAGGCCCTGCATGACCCAACCTATAGGCCCTGCATGACCCAACCTATAGGCCCTGCATGGCTCAACCTATAGGCCCTGCATGACCCAACCTATAGACCCTGCATGACCCAACCTATAGACCCTGCATGACCCAACCTATAGGCCCTGCATGACCCAACCTATAGGCCCTGCATGACCCAACCTATAGGCCCTGCATGACCCAACCTATAGGCCCTGCATGACCCAACCTATAGACCCTGCATGACCCAACCTATAGGCCCTGCATGACCCAACCTATAGGCCCTGCATGACCCAACCTATAGGTCCTGCATGACCCAACCTATAGGCCCTGCATGACCCAACCTATAGGCCCTGCATGACCCAACCTATAGGCCCTGCATGACCCAACCTATAGGCCCTGCATGACCCAACCTATAGGCCCTGCATGACCCAACCTATAGGCCCTGCATGACCCAACCTATAGGCCCTGCATGACTCAACCTATAGGCCCTGCATGACTCAACCTATAGACCCTGCATGACCCAACCTATAGGCCCTGCATGACCCAACCTATAGGCCCTACATGACCCAACCTATAGGCCCTACATGACCCAACCTATAGGCCCTGCATGACCCAACCTATAGACCCTGCATGACCCAACCTATAGACCCTGCATGACCCAACCTATAGGCCCTGCATGACCCAACCTATAGACCCTGCATGACCCAACCTATAGACCCTGCATGACCCAACCTATAGGCCCTGCATGACTCAACCTATAGGCCCTGCATGACTCAACCTAAAGGCCCTGCATGACCCAACCTATAGGCCCTGCATGACCCAACCTATAGGCCCTGCATGACCCAACCTATAGGCCCTGCATGACCCAACCTATAGGCCTATAGGCCCTGCATGACCCAACCTATAGGCCCTGCATGACCCAACCTATAGGCCCTGCATGACCCAACCTATAGGCCCTGCATGACCCAACCTATAGGCCCTGCATGACCCAACCTATAGGCCCTGCATGACCCAACCTATAGGCCCTGCATGACCCAACCTATAGGCCCTGCATGACCCAACCTATAGACCCTGCATGACCCAACCTATAGGCCCTGCATGACCCAACCTATAGGCCCTGCATGACCCAACCTATAGACCCTGCATGACCCAACCTATAGGCCCTGCATGACCCAACCTATAGGCCCTGCATGACCCAACCTATAGGCCCTGCATGACCCAACCTATAGACCCTGCATGACCCAACCTATAGACCCTGCATGACCCAACCTATAGGCCCTACATGACCCAACCTATAGGCCCTGCATGACCCAACCTATAGGCCCTGCATGACCCAAACTATAGACCCTGCATGACCCAACCTATAGGCCCTGCATGACCCAACCTATAGGCCCTGCATGACCCAACCTATAGGCCCTGCATGACCCAACCTATAGGCCCTGCATGGCTCAACCTATAGGCCCTGCATGACCCAACCTATAGACCCTGCATGACCCAACCTATAGGCCCTGCATGACCCAACCTATAGGCCCTGCATGACCCAACCTATAGGCCCTGCATGACCCAACCTATATCAAATCA
The DNA here is from genome assembly GCF_901001165.1 of Salmo trutta. Lineage (NCBI taxonomy): Eukaryota > Metazoa > Chordata > Actinopteri > Salmoniformes > Salmonidae > Salmo > Salmo trutta. The sequence continues at coordinate 1,671,524 of NC_042970.1, read as the reverse complement.
AATCAAATCAAATTTATTTATATAGCCCTTCGTACATCAGCTGAAATCTCAAAGTGCTGTACAGAAACCCAGCCTAAAACCCCAAACAGCAAGCAATGCATGTGAAAGAAGCACGGTGGCTGGGAAAAACTCCCTAGGAAAAACTCCTGAGAAAGGCCAAAAACCTAGGAAGAAACCTAGAGAGGAACCAGGCTATGAGGGGTGGCCAGTCCTCTTCTGGCTGTGCCGGGTGGATATTATAACAGAACATGGTCAAGATGTTAAAATGTTCGTAAATGACCAGCATGGTCAAATAATAATAATCATAGTAATTGTCGAGGGTGCAACAAGCACGTCCGGTGAACAGGTCAGGGTTCCGTAGCCGCAGGCAGAACAGTTGAAACTGGAGCAGCAGCATGGCCAGGTGGACTGGGGACAGCAAGGAGTCATCATGCCAGGTAGTCCTGAGGCATGGTCCTAGGGCTCAGGTCCTCCGAGAGAAAGAAAGAAAGAAAGAGAGAAAGAGAGAATTAGAGAGAGCATATTTACATTCACACAGGACACCGGATAAGACACGAGAATACTCCAGATGTAACAGACTGACCCTAGCCCCCCGACACATAAACTACTGCAGCATAAATACTGGAGGCTGAGACAGGAGGGATCAGAAGACACTGTGGCCCCATCCGATGATACCCCCGGACAGGGCCAAACAGGCAGGATATAACCCCACCCACTTTGCCAAAGCACAGCCCCCACACCACTAGAGGGATATCTACAACCACCAACTTACCGTCCGAAGACAAGGCCGAGTATAGCCCACAAAGATGTCCGCCACGGCACAACCCAAGGGGGGGGCGCCAACCCAGACAGGAAGACCACGTCAGTGGCTCAACCTACTCAAGTGACGCACCCCTCCCATGGACGGCATGGAAGAACACCAGTAAGTCAGTGACTCAGCCCCTGTAAAAGGGTTAGAGGCAGAGAATCCCAGTGGGAAGAGGGGAACCGACAAGGCAGAGACAGCAAGGGCGGTTCGTTGCTCCAGCCTTTCCGTTCACCTTCACACTCCTGTGCCAGACTATACTTAATCATAGGACCTACTGAAGAGATAAGTCTTCAGTAAAGACTTAAAGGTTGAGACTGAGTCTGTGTCTCTCACATGGGTAGGCAGACCATTCCATAAAAATGGAGCTCTATAGGAGAAAGCCCTACCTCCAGCCGTTTGCTTAGAAATTCTAGGGACAATTAGGAGGCCTGCGTCTTGTGACCGTAGCGTACGTGTAGGTATGTACGGCAGGACCAAATCGGAAAGATAGGTAGGAGCAAGCCCATGTAATGCTTTGTAGGTTAGCAGTAAAACCTTGAAATCAGCCCTTGCCTTAACAGGAAGCCAGTGTAGGGAGGCTAGCACCGGAGTAATATGATCAAATTTTTTGGTTCTAGTCAGGATTCTAGCAGCCGTATTTAGCACTAACTGAAGTTTGTTTAGTGCTTTATCCGGGTAGCCGGAAAGTAGAGCATTGCAGTAGTCGAGCCTAGAAGTAACAAAAGCATGGATTAATTTTTCTGCGTCATTTTTGGACAGAAAGTTTCTGATTTTTGCAATGTTACGTAGATGGAAAAAAGCTGTCCTTGAAGCAGTCTTGATATGTTCTTCAAAAGAGAGATCAGGGTCCAGAGTAACGCCGAGGTCCTTCACAGTTTTATTTGAGACGACTGTACAACCATCCAGATTAATTGTCAGATTCAACAGAAGATCTCTTTGTTTCTTGGGACCTAGGACAAGCATCTCTGTTTTGTCCGAGTTTAAAAGTAGAAAATTTGCAGCCATCCACTTCCTTATGTCTGAAACACAGGCTTCTAGCGAGGGCAATTTTGGGGCTTCACCATGTTTCATTGAAATGTACAGCTGTGTGTCATCCGCATAGCAGTGAAATTTAACATTATGTTTTCGAATGACATCCCCAAGAGGTAAAATATATAGTGAAAACAATAGTGGTCCTAGAACGGAACCTTGAGGAACACCGAAATGTACAATTGATTTGTCAGAGGACGAACCATTCACAGAGACAAACTGATATCTTTCCGACAGATAAGATCTAAACCAGGCCAGAACTTGTCCATGTAGACCAATTTGGGTTTCCAATCTCTCCAAAAGAATGTGGTGATCGATGGTATCAAAAGCGGCACTAAGATCTAGGAGCATGAGGACAGATGCAGAGCCTCGGTCTGACGTCATTAAAAGGTCATTTACCACCTTCACAAGTGCAGTCTCAGTGCTATGATGGGGTCTAAAACCAGACTGAAGCGTTTCGTATACATTGTTTGTCTTCAGGAAGGCAGTGAGTTGCTGCGCAACAACTTTTTCTAAAATTTTTGAGAGGAATGGAAGATTCGATATAGGCCGATAGTTTTTTATAATTTCTGGGTCAAGATTCGGCTTTTTCAAGAGAGGCTTTATTACTGCCACTTTTAGTGAGCTTGGTACACATCCGGTGGATAGAGAGCCGTTTATTACGTTCAACATAGGAGGGCCAAGCACAGGAAGCAGCTCTTTCAGTAGTTTAGTTGGAATAGGGTCCAGTATGCAGCTTGAGGGTTTGGAGGCCATGATTATTTTCATCATTATGTCAAGAGATATAGTACTAAAACACTTTAGTATCTCCCTTGATCCTAGGTCCTGGCAGAGTTGTGCAGACTCTGGACAATGAAGCCCTGGAGGAATACCCAGATTTAAAGAGGAGTCCGTAATTTGCTTTCTAATGATCATGATCTTTTCCTCAAAGAAGTTCATAAATTTATTACTGCTGAAGTGAAAGCCATCCTCCATTTGCGAATGCTGCTTTTTAGTTAGCTTTGCGACAGTGTCAAAAAGAAATTTCGGATTGTTCTTATTTTCCTCAATTAAGTTGGAAAAATAGGATGATCGTGCAGCAGTGAGGGCTCTTCGATACTGCGCGGTAGTCTTTCCAAGCTAGTCGGAAGACTTCCAGTTTAGTGTGGCGCCATTTCCGTTCCAATTTTCTGGAAGCTTGCTTCAGAGCTCGTGTATTTTCTGTATACCAGGGAGCTAGTTTCTTATGACAGATGTTTTTAATTTTTAGGGGTGCAACTGCATCTAGGGTATTGCGCAAGGTTGAATTGAGTTCCTCGGTTAGGTGGTTAACTGATTCTTGTCCTCTGACGTCCTTGGGTAGGCAGAGGGAGTCTGGAAGGGCATCAAGGAATCTTTGGGTTGTCTGAGAATTTATAGCACGACTTTTAATCTTCCTTGGTTGGGGTCTGAGCAGATTATTTGTTGCAATTGTAAACGCAATAAAATGGTGGTCTGATAATCCAGGATTATGAGGAAAAACATTAAGATTCACAACATTTATTCCATGGGACAAAACTAGGTCCAGAGTATGACTGTGGCAGTGAGTAGGTCCAGAGACATGTTGGACAAAACCCACTGAGTCGATGATGGCTCCGAAAGCCTTTTGGAGTGGGTCTGTGGACTTTTCCATGTGAATGTTAAAGTCACCAAAAATTAGAATATTATCTGCTATGACTACAAGATCCGATAGGAATTCAGGGAACTCAGTAAGGAACACTGCATATGGCCCAGGATGCCTGTAAACAGTAGCTATAAAAAGTGATTGAGTAGGCTGCATAGATTTCATGACTAGAAGCTCAAAAGACGAAAACATCATTGTTTTTTTTTTTGTAAATTGAAATTTGCTATCGTAAATGTTAGCAACACCTCCGCCTTTGCCGGATGCACGGGGGGTTTGGTCACTAGTGTAACCAGGGGGTGAGGCCTCATTTAACACAGTAAATTCATCAGGCTTAAGCCATGTTTCAGTCAGGCCAATCACATCAAGATTATGATCAGTGATTAGTTCATTGACTATAACTGCCTTGGAAGTGAGGGATCTAACATTAAGTAACCCAATTTTGAGATGTGAAGTATCACAATCTCTTTCAATAATGGCAGGAATGGAGGAGGTCTTTATACTAGTAAGATTACTGAAGCGAACACCGCCATTTTTAATTTTGCCCAACCAAGATCGAGGCACAGACACGGTCTCAATGGGGAAAGCTGAGCTGACTACGCTAACTGTGCTAGTGGCAGACTCCACTAAGCTGGCAGGCTGGCTAACAGCCTGTTGCCTGGCCTGCACCCTATTTCATTGTGGAGCTAGAGGAGTTAGAGCCCTGTCTATGTTCGTAGATAAGATGAGAGCACCCCTCCAGCTAGGATGGAGTCCGTCACTCCTCAGCAGGCCAGGCTTGGTCCTGTTTGTGGGTGAATCCCAGAAAGAGGGCCAGTTATCTACAAATTCTATCTTTTGGGAGGGGCAGAAAACAGTTTTCATCCAGCGATTGAGTTGTGAGACTCTGCTGTAGAGCTCATCACTCCCCCTAACTGGGCATGACCCAACCTGGGCATGACCCAACCTATAGTCCTATAGACCCTGCATGACCCAACCTATAGGCCCTGCATGACCCAACCTATAGACCCTGCATGACCCAACCTATAGGCCCTGCATGGCTCAACCTATAGGCCCTGCATGACCCAACCTATAGGCCCTGCATGACCCAACCTATAGACCCTGCATGACCCAACCTATAGGCCCTACATGACCCAACCTATAGGCCCTGCATGACCCAACCTATAGGCCCTGCATGACCCAAACTATAGACCCTGCATGACCCAACCTATAGGCCCTGCATGACCCAACCTATAGACCCTGCATGACCCAACCTATAGGCCCTGCATGACCCAACCTATAGGCCCTACATGACCCAACCTATAGGCCCTGCATGACCCAAACTATAGACCCTGCATGACCCAACCTATAGGCCCTGCATGACCCAACCTATAGGCCTATAGGCCCTGCATGACCCAACCTATAGGCCCTGCATGACCCAACCTATGGACCCTGCATGACCCAACCTATAGGCCCTGCATGACCCAACCTATAGGCCCTGCATGACCCAACCTATAGACCCTGCATGACCCAACCTATAGACCCTGCATGACCCAACCTATAGGCCCTGCATGACTCAACCTATAGGCCCTGCATGAAGACAATGGCACACCATGTCCGGGCCAGTAGAAATTCTGTTTGATTTTTGGCCAACTGGTTACCTTCGTGTTTTGGCCAACATGCAGGGCCTATTGGTTGTTGTCTAAAGTATTGACAAGATCATTAACAACTAATGTGGTTGCTGTATTAGTACAATGCTCAGGCCTAAACCCTGATTGTTTTACATTCAAAATACATGTCTCAGATAAAAAAGAGCGAAGTTGTACATTTACTAAAGATTCAAGAATCTCAGCTAGACAAGGAAGACAAAGATGGCGTCGGAGAAGCAGGCAGACGTTTTACGTGCCCCCAGCTGATTGTGTTTTTGTTTGTTTACTTCAGATGTTTGTAACTTTTTTTTAAACTTATTTTGTACATAATGTTGCCGCTACCGTCTCTTATGACAGAAAATAACTTCTAGACATCAGGACTGCGATTACTCACCACGGACTGGCAGAATCCTTTTTCTTCTTTCACGACTCTGACGAACCGACGAGAACGATATACTGCTTCCTTGGGAATAGGCCCCGATCCCCGTGATCTGCGTGAAGAGGAGGCGGAGAAAGAGGGGGCCGAAGGTCGGGCTGCCTTCTGAGAATTCATAGACGATCTAATAAACCCCCACTTCCCTCCATTCTGCTAGCAAATGTGCAATCTTTGGACAATAAAATTGACGAGTCACGCTGAAGATAAAACTACCAACGGGACATTAAAAAACCTCTTAAGGATACGCACAATTTTTTCAATTTCCTCCTAAAATGACCCAAATCTAACTGCCTGTAGCTCAGGCCCTGAAATGACATACCCAAATCTAACTGCCTGTAGCCCAGGCCCTGAAGCAAGGATATGCATATTCTTGGTACCATTTGAAAAGAAACACTTTGAACTTTGTGGAAATGTGAAATGAATGTAGTAGAATATAACACAATAGATTTGGTAAAAGATAATACAAAGAAAAAACCAACCGTTCTTTTGTATTTTTTTGTACCATCATCTTTGAAATGCAAGAGAAAGGCCATAATGTATTATACCAGCCCAGGTGCAATTTAGATTGTGTCCACTAGATGGCAGCAGTGTATGTGCAACGTTGAAGACTGATCCAATAAACCATTGCATTTCTGTTAAAAATGTTGTGTCAAGACTGTCCAAACGTGCCTAATAGGTTTATTAATAACTTTTCATGTTCAAAATGATGCACTCTCAAACAATAGCATGGTATTATTTCACTGTAATAGCTAATGTAAATTGGACAGTGCTGTTAGAATAACAAGAATTTAAGCTTTCTGCCAATATCAGATATGTCTATGTCCTGGGAAATATTCTTGTTACTGACAACCTCATGCTAATCGCATTAGCCTACGTTAGTTCAACCTTCCCGTGGAAGGGCCACCGATCCCGAAGAAGTTTTAAGATGTGCAAAAGAACACAGACAGAGATATGGCTTTTTCAGAAAAAAGTGTCTCTTGATTTTTCATAAGGATCATTTTGTACTCTTCTCGTGTCTTAATATTCTTTATATACATAGGGTGGTGTATTTAATTACCTCTGAACAGCAGGAGGGTGGTGTATTTAATTACCTCTGAACAGCAGGAGGGTGCTTCTAAGGCCTCTTCATTTGGTTGGGGCTCTCCTGGCATTGTTGGGCTCAAGGGCTTTGACACCTCTCACTTGACACATCAGTGCCTAATTGAAGTTGTATCAAGCTTGGTAACCAATTCAGACCTTATAATGTAAAATATATAATTGGAATGTATTTTTCTTGGCTTTTGGGAATAAAATATAGCTTCAGACTAAACATTACTGACTCAGTTCCAGGTTGGATGGTGTTTTCAGGTCTCTGTTTTTGTTTTCTGCCAGAGCATTTGCTGTATAGTTTGGGAATAATAATCTTTGGTAGTTGTAAACCTCCAGGTAATTCCGTAATTCCGTCCAAAATCAGGTTGTAGGTTTGGAGTTTTGATTTGGAGTGAAGGTTATGTTGTGGAGGGTAGTATCCTGTATATGTCCTTGCTGAAAAATCCAAGTTTATCTAACTCTAAATCTAACTCTTTTTGTAAAAACATGCTGAAAAATGCTTGAGCTCATGACCTGCTCATCACCTCTCTGTGCGCTCTCTTACTCTCTTGCTCATCCTTAATTTTTAAAGTATTTCATTTGTTAAAAACGGTTCCACTGTTGTCGCTCTCTCTCTTTGAGTCAACTACTAACGACATTTTATACACTGCAGTGCTAGCTAGCTGTAGCTTATGCTTTCAGTACTAGATTCATTCTCTGATCCTTTGATTGGGTAGACAACATGTCAGTTCATACTGGAAGAGCTCTGAAAGGTTGGAGGACGTCCTCAGGAAGTTGTCATAATTACAGTCATAATTAAGTCTATTGAGAAACATGAGTCGCCTTTGTTTTGTATTGAAGTCAATGTACCCAGAGGAGGACAGAAGCTAACAGTGAAGAGGCGACTCCGGGATGCTGGCCTTCCAGGCAGAGTTGCAAAGAAATGGGACCATAAGCAACTTTATCTTCCACACAGACCATCCCCTGGTACAGTGCTATATTAACCAGACCATCCCCTGGCACAGTGCTATATTAACCAGACCATCCCCTGGTACAGTGCTATATTAACCAGACCATCCCCTGGCACAGTGCTATATTAACCAGACCATCCTCTGGCATGACACAGTGCTATATTAACCAGACCATCCCCTGGTACAGTGCTATATTAACCAGACCATCCCCTGACACAGTGCTATATTAACCAGACCATCCCCTGGCACAGTGCTATATTAACCAGACCATCCCCTGGCATGACACAGTGCTATATTAACCAGACCATCCCCTGGCACAGTGCTATATTAACCAGACCATCCTCTGGCATGACACAGTGCTATATTAACCAGACCATCCCCTGGCACAGTGCTATATTAACCAGACCATCCCCTGGCACAGTGCTATATTAACCAGACCATCCCCTGACACAGTGCTATATTAACCAGACCATCCCCTGGCACAGTGCTATATTAATCAGACCATCCCCTGGTACAGTGCTATATTAACCAGACCATCCCCTGGCATGGCACAGTGCTATATTAACCAGACCATCCCCTGGCACAGTGCTATATTAACCAGACCATCCCCTGGCACAGTGCTATATTAACCAGACCATCCCCTGACACAGTGCTATATTAACCAGACCATCCCCTGGCACAGTGCTATATTAACCAGACCATCCCCTGGCATGACACAATGCTATATTAACCAGACCATCTCCTGGCATGACACAGTGCTATATTAACCAGACCATCCTCTGGCATGACACAGTGCTATATTAACCAGACCATCCCCTGGCACAGTGCTATATTAACCAGACCATCCCCTGGCACAGTGCTATATTAACCAGACCATCCCCTGGCACAGTGCTATATTAACCAGACCATCCCCTGACACAGTGCTATATTAACCAGACCATCCCCTGGCACAGTGCTATATTAACCAGACCATCCTCTGGCATGACACAGTGCTATATTAACCAGACCATCCCCTGGCACAGTGCTATATTAACCAGACCATCCCCTGGCATGACACAGTGCTATATTAACCAGACCATCCCCTGGCACAGTGCCATATTAACCAGACCATCCCCTGGCACAGTGCTATATTAACCAGACCATCCCCTGGCATGACACAGTGCTATATTAACCAGACCATCCCCTGGCACAGTGCTATATTAACCAGACCATCCCCTGGCACAGTGCTATATTAACCAGACCATCCCCTGGTACAGTGCTATATTAACCAGACCATCCCCTGGCACAGTGCTATATTAACCAGACCATCCCCTGGCACAGTGCTATATTAACCAGACCATCCCCTGGCATGGCACAGTGCTATATTAACCAGACCATCCCCTGGCACAGTGCTATATTAACCAGACCATCCCCTGGCACAGTGCTATATTAACCAGACCATCCCCTGGCATGACACAGTGCTATATTAACCAGACCATCCCCTGGCATGACACAGTGCTATATTAACCAGACCATCCCCTGGCACAGTGCTATATTAACCAGACCATCCCCTGGCACAGTGCTATATTAACCAGACCATCCCCTGGCACAGTGCTATATTAACCAGACCATCCCCTGGCATGACACAGTGCTATATTAACCAGACCATCCCCTGGCATGACACAGTGCTATATTAACCAGACCATCCCCTGGCATGACACAGTGCTATATTAACCAGACCATCCCCTGGCATGGCACAGTGCTATATTAACCAGACCATCCCCTGGCATGGCACAGTGCTATATTAACCAGACCATCCCCTGGCATGACACAGTGCTATATTAACCAGACCATCCCCTGGCACAGTGCTATATTAACCAGACCATCCCCTGGCACAGTGCTAAGTTAACCAGACCATCCCCTGGCATGACACATTGCTATATTAACCAGACGATCCCCTGGCATTGCACAGTGCTATATTAACCAGACCATCCCCTGGCACAGTGCTATATTAACCAGACCATCCCCTGGCACAGTGCTATATTAACCAGACCATCCCCTGGCATGACACAGTGCTATATTAACCAGCCCATCCCCTGGCATGACACAGTGCTATATTAACCAGACCATCCCCTGGCACAGTGCTATATTAACCAGACCATCCCCTGGCACAGTGCTATATTAACCAGACCATCCCCTGGCACAGTGCTATATTAACCAGACCATCCCCTGGCATATTAACACACTACCCAGACAACAGTCCAGCTCAACAACACCCCCTTAACAAGACCCAGACAACTGTCCAGCAAAACAACACCCCCTTAACCAGACCCAGACAACAGTCCAGCAAAACAACACCCCCTTAACTAGACCCAGACAACACAACAACACCCCCTTAACCAGACCCAGACAACAGTCCAGCACAACAACACCCCCTCAACCAGACCTGGAGAGCTGGAGGTGGAGAGAGACATGTCTGCACTCTGGACTGTAGTGAGACAACTTCAACAGGAAAAGAAGCAGGAGAAGAACAGAGCACTAGAGGAGAGGATCAGACTGCTGGAGGAGAGGGAGAGGGGGATGGAGGAGAGGGAGAGGGGGGATGGAGAAGAGGGTGAGGGGGATGGAGGAGAGGGAGAGGGGGGATGGAGGAGAGGGAGAGGGAGAGGGGGATGGAGGAGAGGGATAGGGGGGATGGAGGAGAGGGAAAGGGGGATGGAGGAGAGGGAGAGGGGGATGGAGGAGAGGGTCAGACTGCTGGAGGAGAGGGTGAGGGGGATGGAGGAGAGGGAGAGGGGGATGGAGGAGAGGGAGAGGGGGGATGGAGGAGAGGGAGAGGGGGATGGAGGAGAGGGAGAGGGGGATGGAGGAGAGGGAGAGGGGGATGGAGGATAGGGTGAGGGGGGATGGAGGAGAGGGTGAGGGGGATGGAGGAGAGGGAGAGGGGGGATGGAGGAGAGGGAGAGGGGGATGGAGGAGAGGGTGAGGGGGGATGGAGGAGAGGGTGAGGGGGGATGGAGGAGAGGGTGAGGGGGATGGAGAAGAGGGTGAGGGGGGGTGGAGGAGAAGGTCAGACTGCTGGAGGAGAGGGTGAGGGGATGGAGGAGAGGGAGAGGGGGATGGAGGAGAGGGAGAGGGGGATGGAGGAGAGGGAGAGGGGGGATGGAGGAGAGGGAGAGGGGGATGGAGGAGAGGGAGAGGGGGATGGAGGAGAGGGATAGGGGGATGGAGGAGAGGGAGAGGGGGGGTGGAGGAGAGGGTCAGGGGGGATGGAGGAGAGGGTGAGGGGGATGGAGGAGAGGGTGAGGGGGATGGAGGAGAGGATTAGACTGCTGGAGGAGAGGGTGAGGGGGGATGGAGGAGAGGGTGAGGGGGGTGGAGGAGAGGGTGAGGGGGATGGAGGAGAGGTTGAGGGGGGATGGAGGAGAGGGTGAGGGGGATGGCGTGTGACAGAGAACAACCCACTAGAGAGGTGGCCACCCCCTGCAGAGAAGCCAGCAGAACAGTCCACACCAGACCCTGACCATGGTGTTGACAACACAGCAGAACAGACAAATGAAGAAGCCCAAGCCCAGGGGATCCCACCTCCCCTGAGTACCCCCCCTGTCAGCCACCCTGATTGTCCTCCTGACACACGAGACACAGATTGTATGGACTCAAACTGGAAATATATATAAGAAAATGTGTGTCTAAACTCTGGTGTCCAAACACCCAGCGCGCCCTAGACCTTCTGTCTGAGGACCAACTAGGTTCACCCAGCGTGCCCTAGATCTTCTGTCTGAGGACCAACTAGGGTCACCCAGCCCCCTAGATCTTCTGTCTGAGGACCAACTAGGGTCACCCAGCCCCCTAGACCTTCTGTCTGAGGACCAACTAGGGTCACCCAGCGCCCTAGACCTTCTGTCTGAGGACCAACTAGGGTCACCCAGCGCCCTAGACCTTCTGTCTGAGGACCAACTAGGGTCACCCAGCGCCCTAGACCTTCTGTCTGAGGACCAACTAGGGTCACCCAGCCCCCTAGACCTTCTGTCTGAGGACCAACTAGGGTCACCCAGCGCCCTAGACCTTCTGTCTGAGGACCAACTAGGGTCACCCAGCGCCCTAGACCTTCTGTCTGAGGACCAACTAGGGTCACCCAGCGCCCCCTAAACCTTCTGTCTGAGGACCAACTAGGTTCACCCAGCACCCTAGACCTTCTGTCTGAGGACCAACTAGGGTCACCCAGCGCCCTAGACCTTCTGTCGTCTGAGGACCAACTAGGGTCACCCAGCGCCCTAGACCTTCTGTCTGAGGACCAACTAGGGTCACCCAGCGCCCTAGACCTTCTGTCTGAGGACCAACTAGGGTCACCCAGCGCCCTAGACCTTCTGTCTGAGGACCAACTAGGGTCACCCAGCCACATAATAATACACACAGGCACAAACGACCTGAGAGCCCAGCAGGAAAGGGTGGCCACAGCACTGAAGGGAGTGATTGAAAAAGCTTCTTCTACTTTCCCAAACGCACCAGTGTTTATCTCCACCCTGCAACCATGAAAACTTCCACACTGCTTCCATACAGCGGGTAAATGCAAGTATTTCCCGTGACTGTGCCTCAAAACCAAATGTTTACCTGGTCCACCACTCCACACTGGACTTGAACAGCCTTTTCGACCAGGTCCACCTCTACAAGGCAGAAGTGCCCATCTTCGCCCGGACCCTAAAGGACATTGCTCTCAAACACAGCCCCAACACTTCACACAGGAGGAACAGATCAATAGACACCCCGCCCAGACTTGCGGGACCCCCCCCCCCCATCCCACACATAGAGGACCTACATCCAGACCACAACACCACCAGCCACATCCACACCCCCACTCCAACCAATCAACACCCCCCCAAACCAACCATGCCCACACCCCATTTAGACCCCCTCAGATCAGACATATGCTCCTCCTGCCCACCCCATGCCCTCCACTCCCACATAGAGGGCCTCAACATGGAAGTCACACATACGCCCAGGTCATGAGCAGCCAAACAGGCCCAACCCCCACTCTTACACTAGCCCAAGTCAATGGCATGTACCAGATGCTCAGCAGGCTCTGCTCACACTTACTGGGCTGACGCCAAACCACACGACCAACAACATTGGACACTTTATGGAACACAAAGCCTCCACTATCTTATCCCGGAATATCCAAGGCCTGAGGTCATCTGGCTTTAGCCTAAAGAGCAGGAACCTGGACTTCAAAGAATTCGGAAATACAAACATTGTCATCCTACAAGAAACATGGTACCAGGTGGGTGGTATAGAGGAGACGGACCCACTGGTTGCCCTCTAGGTTACAGAGAGCTGGTAGTCCCATCCACCACACTACCAGGTGGTATAGAGGAGACAGACCCACTGGTTGCCCTCTAGGTTACAGAGAGCTGGTAGTCCCATCCACCACACTACCAGGTGGGTGGTATAGAGGAGATGGACCCACTGGTTGTCCTCTAGGTTACAGAGAGCTGGTAGTCCCATCCACCACACTACCAGGTGGTATAGAGGAGATGGACCCACTGGTTGTCCTCTAGGTTACAGAGAGCTGGTAGTCCCATCCACCAAACTACCAGGTGTGAAACAGGGAAGAGACTCAGGGGGTATGCTAGTTTAGTATAGAGCAGACCTAACCCACTCTATTAAATTTATCAAAACAGGAACATTTTACATTTGGCTAGAAATTCTAAAGGAAATGATCTCAACAGAGAATAATGTCCTCCTGTGTGCCACCTATATCCCCCACTAGAATCCCCATACTTTAATGAAGACAGCTTCTCCATCCTACCTATATCCCCCCACTAGAATCCCCATACTTTAATGAAGACAGCTTCTCCATCCTACCTATATCCCCCCACTAGAATCCCCATATTTTAATGAAGACAGCTTCTCCATTCTACCTATATCCCCCCACTAGAATCCCCATACTTTAATGAAGACAGATTCTCCATCCTGGAGGGGGAAATCAATCATTTCCAGGCCCAGAGACATGTACTAGTCTGTGGCGACCTAAATGCCAGAACTGGACAAGAACCTGACACCTTCAGCACACAGGGGGACAAACACCTGCCTGGAGGTGACAGCATTCCCTCCTCCATATGCCCCTTTAGGCACAACTACGACAACATGACCAACAAAAACAGGTCACAACTCCTGCAGCTCTGTCGCACGCTGGGTCTGTACATAGTCAACGGTAGACTTCAAGAGGACTCCTATGGTAGGTACACCTATAGCTCATCTCTTGGCAGTAGTACTGTAGACTACTTTATCACTGACCTCAACCCAGAGTCTCTCAGAGCGTTTACAGTCAGCCCACTGACACCCCTATCAGATCACAGCAAAATCACAGTCTACTTGAACAGAGCAATACTCAATCATGAGGCATCAAAGCCAAAGGAACTGAATAATTTTAAGAAATGCTATAGATGGAAGGAAAGTAGTGTGGAAACCTACCAAAAAACAATTAGACAACAACAAATTCAATCCCTTTTAGACAACTTCCTGGACAAAACGTTCCACTGTAATAGTGAAGGTGTAAACTTGGCAGGAGAAAATCTAAACAGTATATTTGACCTCTCAGCTTCCCTATCAAATCAAAAAATGTCAAGCAGAAAATGAACAACAATGACAAATGGTTTGATGAAGAAAGGAAAAACCTAAGAAAGAAATTGAGAAACCTGTCCAACCAAAAACATAGAGACCCAGAAAATCTGAGCCTACGCCTTCACTATGGTGAATCACTAAAACAATACAGAAATACACTACGGAAAAAGAAGGAACAGCACGTCAGAAATCAGCTCAATGTAATTGAAGAATCCATAGAATCTAACCACTTCTGGGAACATTGGAAAACACTAAACAAACAACAACACGAAGAGTTATCTATCCAAAATGGAGATGTGTGGAGAAACCCCTTCTTCAATCTTTTTGGCCCTATAACAAAGAACAAAGAGCATAAACATATACATGATCAAATACAAATCTTAGAATAAACTATTAAAGACTACCAGAACCCACTGGATTCTCCAATTACCTTGAATGAACTACAGGACAAAATACAAACCCTCCAATCCAAAAAAGGCCTGTGGTGTTGATGGTATCCTCAAAGAAATTATTAAATATACAGACAATAAATTACAATTGGCTATACTTAAACTCTTTAACATCATCCTCAGCTCTGGCATCTTCCCCAATATTTGGAACAAAAGGACTGATCACCCCAATCCACAAAAGTGGAGACAAATTTGACCCCAATAACTACCGTGGGATATGCGACCTTGGGAAAATCCTCTGCATTATCATTAACAGCAGACTCGTACATTTCCTCAGTGAAAACAATGCACTGAGCAAATGTGAAATTGGCTTTTACCAAATTATTGTACGACATACCACGTATTCACCCTGCACACCCTAATTGACAAGCAAATAAACCAAACAAAGGCAAAGTATTCTCATGCTTTGTTGATTTAAAAAAAGCCTTCGACTCAATTTGGCATGAGGGTCTGCTATACAAATTGATGGAAGGGGGTGTTGGGGGAAAAACATACGACATTATAAAATCCATGTACACAAACAATAAGTGTGCGGTTAAAATAGGCAAAAAAACACATTTCTTCCCACAGGGCCGTGGGGTGAGACAGGGATGCAGCTTAAGCCCCACCCTCTTCAACATATTTATCAACGAATTGGTGAGGGCTCTAGAACAGTATTCAGCACCCGGCCTCACCCTACAAGAATCTGAAGTCAAATGTCTACTGTTTTCTGATGATCTGGTGCTTCTGTCCCCAACCAAGGAGGGCCAACAGCAGCACCTAGATCTTCTGCACAGATTCTGTCAGACCTGGGCCCTGACAGTGAATCTGAGTAAGACTGAAATAATGGTGTTCCAAAAAAGGTCCAGTTGCCTGGACCACAAATACAAATTCCATCTAGACAACTTTTGCCCTAGAGCACACAAAAAACTAGACAGACCTTGGCCTAAACATCAGCACAACAGGTAACTTCCACAAAGCTGTGAACGATCTGAGAGACAAGGCAAGAAGGACCTTCTATGCCATCAAAAGGAACATAAAATTTGACATACCAATTAGGATCTGGCTACTTGAATCTGTTATAGAACCCATTGCCCTTTATGGTTGTGAGGTCTTGGGTTCGCTCACCAAACAAGAATTCACAAAATGGGACAAACACCAAATTGAGACTCTGCATGCAGATTTCTGCAAAATGATCCTGTGTTCAACGTAAAACACCAAATAATGCATGCAGAGCCGAACAAGGCCGATACCTGCTAATGATCAAAATCCAGAAAAGAGCCGCTAAATTCTACAACCACCTAAAAGGAAGCGATTTCCAAACCTTCCATAACAAAGCCATCACCTACAAAGAGATGAACCTAGAGAAGAGTCCCCTAAGCAAGCTGGTCCTGGGGTTCTGTTCACAAACACAAACAGACCCCACAGAGCCCCAGGACAGCAACACAATTAGACCCAACCAAATCATGAGAAAACAAAAAGATAATTCCTTGACAGATTGGAAAGAATTAACAAAAAAACTGAGCAAACTAGAATGCTATTTGGCCCTGAACAGAGAGTACACAGTGGCGGAACACTTGACCACTGTGATTGACCCAAACTTAAGGAAAGCTTTGACTATGTACAGACTCAGTGAGCATAGCCTTGCTATTGAGAAAGGCCGACACCTCTCAAGAGGTGACAGGCTATGAGCACACTGCCCACAAAATGAGGTGGAAACTGAGCTGCACATCCTCACCTCCTGCCAAATGTATGACCATATTAGAGACACATATTTCCCTCAGATTACACAGAGCCACAAATAATTCAGAAACAAACCAGATTCTGATAAACTCCCATATCTACTGGGTGAAATACCACAGTGTGCCATCACAGCAGCAAGATGTGTGACCTGTTGCCACAAGAAAAGGTCAACCAGTAAAGAACAAACACCATTGTAAATACAACCCATATTTATGTTTATTTATTTTCCTTTTTGTACTTTAACCATTTGCACATCATTACAACACAGTATATATACATAATAATACATTTGAAATGTCTTTATTATTTTAGAACGTCTGTGAGTGGAATGTTTAATGTTCATTTTTATTGTTTATTTCACTTTTGTATATTATCTACACTTGCTTTGGCAACGTTAACATATGTTTCACATGCCAATAAAGCACCTTGAATTGAATTGAGAGAGAGAGAGAGAGAGAGAAAGAGAGAGCTAGCTATATTATAATTCGTTTTCATTTTCACTTACTTAGATAGCCAGCAAATGCAGCTAGCTAGTTTAGCCTATTGAAACACCCTGCTCAAACAGAGAAATGCTATGTTTGCTAGCTGGTCATGACTATCCAACAATGGAACGATTCTAAGTCATGGTAAGCTTTTCGATTGGTTAAATGTATTGCTAAACTGCTTGCTGCATGATTGCAGCAGGTTTACTAACGCGTTAGTTCTATTAGCTATGTTGACTATGATGTTACTTTAGGTAGTATGGTGAGCTAGATGCGGTTATGATATGAAGGTTTGGCTTGGAAATGTTTTTTCGCTTGGTGACAGACAGCTGATGTGTTGTGCATTGAAGCCCACAAGTGAAGGGAACAGGTGAGAGAAGGAGTAGAATGAACTGTTTGTATTTGGGTATGAAAGTGAACTGTTTGTACGTGGCTGCTATGAAAGTGAACTGTGTTTACGTGTGATCAGGGGTGTATTCATTCTGCCGATTCTGTTGAAAAATGTTTCTTAAACGGAAGCAAACTGAACGAAACGGGAATAAACATACAGTACATTAATTTGTCCAATAGAAACTCTCGTTTGCAACTTTTGGACTAATGATTACACCCTAGGTCAGCTAGATGTTGGCAAGAGTGTGCAAGGTGGTATTGAATGTTTCACTGTCTGTCCATGTGTCACTGTCTGTCACCTCAAATATTTCTCTCGACCTGTGTGCACCTATGTTGAATTCATAGGCTAGGAAACTCATGATGGGTATAGCAAAAATGTGAGTATCTTGTAGTGGCCTAAACCTGTCTTATGTTAAACTGGGTGAATGGAATATTAGTGACAGTCATCTGATATCCTGTAATAGTAATAATAATATCGTCCTAACTCTTCTTTAACGGCCCACGACCGCCACTGGGCAATCGACCGCCACGATGTCGCACTTCCGCATCTGCAGTGAAAGGTGACAGAGCTAGAGCAGTGTTGGTCAGACCAGGAGACATCCCATCTGAGGTTAAAGGTGACAGACCAGGAGACATCCCATCTGAGGTGAAAGGTGACAGAGAGGTGTTGGTCAGACCAGGAGACATCCCATCTGAGGTGAAAGGTAACAGACCAGGAGACATCCCATCTGAGGTGAAAGGTAACAGACCAGGAGACATCCCATCTGAGGTGAAAGGTAACAGACCAGGAGACATCCCATCTGGGGTGAAAGGTAACAGACCAGGAGACATCCCATCTGGGGTGAAAGGTAACAGAGCTAGAACAGTGTTGGTCAGACCAGGAGACATCCCATGTGAGGTGAAAGGTAACAGAGCTAGAGCAGTGTTGGTCAGACCAGAAGACATCCCATCTGAGGTGAAAGGTGACAGACCAGGAGACATCCCATCTGAGGTGAAAGGTGACAGAGCTAGAGCAGTGTTGGTCAGACCAGGAGACATCCCATCTGAGGTGAAAGGTAACAGAGCTAGAGCAGTGTTGGTCAGACCAGGAGACATCCCATCTGAGGTGAAAGGTGACAGACCAGGAGACATCCCATCTGAGGTGAAAGGTGACAGAGCTAGAGCGATGTTTGACAGACCAGGAGACATCCTGAAAATCGGTCTTCTCATGAAAATGCCTGATCTCCTAGATTTAGGACAAACACTTCAAAATCTTGATTTTTATTATTTATTTTTTGATTGTCTCTTTAGTTATAGAGTTTCTCTCGTAGTAAAGGCCACATTCAAATATTTGATCAAATTATTGTTATTATTATTATTGTTATTTTCTGATACCTAAAGGGTTCCTGAAATTCTAAATCAAATAGCTAAATGACCCCACGGTTAAGACTTTGAAGAATTAAGCACATTTTTACTACATATAGACCAATGTTGTTTACTAAATCAGGAACATGTTAACAAGGCTCAAATCAAAGTACTCAAAGAAGAGATTGCAGTACTGCAAGGCCAACAGGAGAAACATGAGCAAGAGATCACAATGCACATTGGATGAGGACCCCTCCAAGATGCTCTGTGAATTGAAATTTAGGCCGGGAGGTACAACTACCCTTGTGCTTGTTTACATTGAGCTGCACTGGGGTCAGAACTCAATCATGGTTACATGAAGACACCATGGAGCCGGCGTGAGATATGGGTCGGAAAAATGTACCTCGATGCAGGGATGGGATACGCCACTTTACCTCGATGCAGGGATGGGATATGCCACTTTACCTCGATGCAGGGATGGGATATGCCACTTTACCTCGATGCAGGGATGGGGTACGCCACTTTACCTCGATGCAGGGATGGGATATGCCACTTTACCTCGATGCAGGGATGGGGTACGCCACTTTACCTCGATGCAGGGATGGGATATGCCACTTTACTCCAAACTGTACCTTTATCCACAATGCTCCATCGAGAAGATTTAAATACTGCTGGTTTTCCTGGAGAATGTCAAATTTTTGTCCTCATGCTAGCTAACAGTAGCCACTATAGAATGGCACATTGTGTTTAACAACAAAGGAGCTGATATGCTGACAATGCCATTTCAAAATGGCTGCAGTGACTAGTGAAGACACCTGGAGAAAAGAAAGTAAGCTGTCTCATTCTATAAAATTAGAGCTGACGTTTGGAAAATGTTAGAGCCATACAATGGACCATACCTGGCATAGGTAAAGAGTACACCAACACATTGAATAGGATGCCTATGTAATTCATGAAGATGTTTGTGGATTTGAAATAATTCTGGGAATATATTCATTTAAATGTATTATAAAAGCAATATATATTAGTACACAGCGCAATTCTTTGTCATGTGTGAATAATTTAGAGGTGAGGGAATCTCTCTGGGGTCTTAATGCACTGGCAATGTTGACGTGTGAACAAGTTAGATGGGATGTCTCCTGTGTGAATGTGCGAACAAGTTAGATGGGATGTCTCCTGTGTGAACAAGTTAGATGGGATGTCTCCTGTGTGAATGTGTAAACAAGTTAGATGGGATGCCTCCTGTGTGAACAAGTCAGATGGGATGTCTCCTGTGTGAACAAGTTAGATGGGATGTCTCCTGTGTGAATGTGCGAACAAGCTAGATGGGATGTCTCCTGTGTGAACAAGTTAGATGGGATGTCTCCTGTGTGAATGTGTGAACAAGTTAGATGGGGTGTCTCCTGTGTGAACAAGTTAGATGGGATGTCTCCTGTGTGAATGTGTAAACAAGTTAGATGGGATGCCTCCTGTGTGAACAAGTCAGATGGGATGTCTCCTGTGTGAACAAGTTAGATGGGATGTCTCCTGTGTGAATGTGCGAACAAGCTAGATGGGATGTCTCCTGTGTGAACAAGTTAGATGGGATGTCTCCTGTGTGAATGTGTGAACAAGTTAGATGGGGTGTCTCCTGTGTGAACAAGTTAGATGGGATGTCTCCTGTGTGAACAAGTTAGATGGGATGTCTCCTGTGTGAACAAGTTAGATGGGATGTCTCCTGTGTGAACAAGTTAGATGGGATGTCTCCTGTGTGAATGTGTGAACAAGTTAGATGGGGTGTCTCCTGTGTGAACAAGTTAGATGGGATGTCTCCTGTGTGAACAAGTTAGATGGGATGTCTCCTGTGTGAACAAGTTAGATGGGATGTCTCCTGTGTGAACAAGTTAGATGGGATGTCTCCTGTGTGAACAAGTTAGATGGGATGTCTCCTGTGTGAACAAGTTAGATGGGATGTCTCCTGTGTGAAGAAGTAGATGAGATGTCTCCTGTGTGAAGAAGTAGATGAGATGTCTCCTGTGTGAACAAGTCAGATGGGATGTCTCCTGTGTGAAGAAGTAGATGAGATGTCTCCTGTGTGAACAAGTCAGATGGGATGTCTCCTGTGTGAACAAGTTAGATGGGGTGTCTCCTGTGTGAACAAGTCAGATGGGATGTCTCCTGTGTGAATGTGTGAACAAGTTAGATGGGGTGTCTCCTGTGTGAAGAAGTAGATGGGATGTCTCCTGTGTGAATGTGTGAACAAGTTAGATGGGATGTCTCCTGGGTGAACAAGTTAGATGGGATGTCTCCTGTGTGAACAAGTTAGATGGGGTGTCTCCTGGGTGAAGAAGTTAGATGGGATGTCTCCTGTGTGAAGAAGTTAGATGGGATGTCTCCTGTGTGAATGTGTAAACAAGTTAGATGGGGTGTCTCCTGTGTGAACAAGTTAGATGGGATGTCTCCTGGGTGAACAAGTTAGATGGGGTGTCTCCTGGGTGAACAAGTTAGATGGGATGTCTCCTGTGTGAATGTGTGAACAAGTTAGATGGGATGTCTCCTGGGTGAACAAGTTAGATGGGATGTCTCCTGTGTGAACAAGTTAGATGGGGTGTCTCCTGTGTGAAGAAGTTAGATGGGATGTCTCCTGTGTGAATGTGTAAACAAGTTAGATGGGGTGTCTCCTGTGTGAATGTGTGAACAAGTTAGATGGGATGTCTCCTGTGTGAAGAAGTTAGATGGGATGTCTCCTGTGTGAACAAGTTAGATGGGATGTCTCCTGTGTGAATGTGTAAACAAGTTAGATGGGGTGTCTCCTGTGTGAACAAGTTAGATGGGGTGTCTCCTGTGTGAACAAGTTAGATGGGATGTCTCCTGTGTGAATGTGTGAACAAGTTAGATGGGATGTCTCCTGTGTGAAGAAGTTAGATGGGATGTCTCCTGTGTGAATGTGTGAAGAAGTTAGATGGGATCTCACCTGTGTGAACAAGTTAGATGGGATGTCTCCTGTGTGAACAAGTTAGATGGGATGTATCCTGTGTGAATGTGTTAGATGGGATGTCTCCTGTGTGAATGTGTTAGATGGGATGTCTCCTGTGTGAATGTGTGAACAAGTCAGGTGGCCATTGTCAACGTCTCATTCTGTTCTGTTGTCTTCTTCTAAGGTTCAACAACACAGGCTGACTGGCTACTGCTCCTTCCTAGACTACGAGGTGGAGTTTGAGCTCACTGATGTTCAGGTGAAAAAAACAGTTATTATCCGGGTGTAGGGTTGTAATAGTACGGATGGCCCTCAACTCACTGTTTCATGACAGGCAGCCATCTTCCCATTTTGGGCGTAGGGATACAGAGTATGCGTCAGTGTCACAGGCCGGCTCATAGCCTGTTGCAAAAATGAGGGGACATCGACAACAGGTATAGGCCAATTCAAAAAGTTCTTTATTATAAAACAAAACTATTAATTCTAAACAAAGAAAAAGGAATGAGGTGTGGACATGTCATAATGTAGGGTGCAGGGATGCGTGAATATGTGTGTGTAAACATGACTGAGTGGAAACTAAATAAACCAACAAAGGAACAAACAAAACAGAATCATACCTGGAGTAGCAGGGAGAGAGAGAGAGCAAGCCAAGCGAGAGAGAGGTTAGTGGAGCAGTTTGTTAAATACCCTGAGCCCAGGTGGCTCCAATCACTAATGACCCTCCTCTGCCTGCAGGAGGAACCGCCCCTGCACTGCAGAGGAGGAGCCGTGACAGTCAGGATGATGCTTTTATCTCTGCAGGGGAATGGGGTTTGGGGAGATGCTTGGAGGTTGAGAGAACTAGTTACTATCTCACTGTTATATGCAGTCTTCAACACAGGGGGGCAGCGTATAACCAACTATATTTTAGACTATCTGCAGAGAGAGGATATTTTGTCAGCACAGAATATTACTTCCTACACATCAGTTAAAGGGGTTATTCTAACCTTCGACTGTATACCTGTTACCTGTTGCTTCGCCTGGAAAGCAAGTAACACCAAGCACTCTGGTATCAGATTTACAACAGATAACTGTCGTGATTATAGAGCACAGCCTGCATTAATAAGGCAGAGTCGTGATTATAGACCACAGCCTGCATTAATAAGGCAGTGTTGTGATTATATACCACAGCCTGCATTAACAAGGCAGTGTTGTGATTATAGACCACAGCCTGCATTAATAAGGCAGTGTTGTGATTATAGACCACAGCCTGCATTAATAAGGCAGTGTTGTGATTATAGACCACAGCCTGCATTAATAAGGCAGTGTTGTGATTATAGACCACAGCCTGCATTAATAAGGCAGTGTTGTGATTATAGACCACAGCTTGCATTAATAAGGCAGTGTACTGATTATAGACCACAGCTTGCATTAATAAGGCAGTGTTGTGATTATAGACCACAGCCTGCATTAATAAGGCAGTGTTGTGATTATAGAGCACAGCCTCCATTAATAAGGCAGTGTTGCGATTATAGACCACAGCCTGCATTAATAAGGCAGTGTACTGATTATAGACCACAGCCTGCATTAATAAGGCAGTGTAGTGATTATAGACCACAGCCTGCATTAATAAGGCAGTGTACTGATTATAGACCACAGCTTGCATTAATAAGGCAGTGTTGTGATTATAGAGCACAGCCTCCATTAAAAAGGCAGTGTTGCGATTATAGACCACAGCCTGCATTAATAAGGCAGTGTTGTGATTATAGAGCACAGCCTGCATTAATAAGGCAGTGTTGTGATTATAGACCACAGCCTGCATTAATAAGGCAGTGTTGTGATTATAGACCACAGCCTGCATTCATAAGGCAGTGTTGTGATTATAGACCACAGCCTGCATTAATAAGGCAGTGTTGTGATTATAGACCACAGCCTGCATTAAAAAGGCAGTGTTGTGATTATAGAGCACAGCCTCCATTAAAAAGGCAGTGTTGTGATTATAGACCACAGCCTGCATTAATAAGGCAGTGTTGTGATTATAGACCACAGCCTGCATTAATAAGGCAGTGTTGCGATTATAGACCACAGCCTGCATTAATAAGGCAGTGTAGTGATTATAGACCACAGCCTGCATTAATAAGGCAGTGTTGTGATTATAGACCACAGCCTGCATTAATAAGGCAGTGTTGTGATTATAGACCACAGCCTGCATTAATAAGGCAGTGTTGCGATTATAGAGCACAGCCTGCATTAATAAGGCAGTGTTGTGATTATAGACCACATTTTTTTATTTATTTTATTTTTCTTTAACTTAACTAGGCAAGTCAGTTAAGAACAAATTCTTATTTACAATGACGGCCTTCCAAAATGCCTCCTGCGGGGGCAGGGGCTGGGATTAAAAATAATATATATAGGACAAAAGACAAATCACGACAAGAGAGACCTAAGACAACAACATAGCAAGGCAGCAACACATGACAACACAGCATGACAACAACACGATAGCAACACAGCATGTCAACAACACAATAGCAACACAACTTGGCAGCAACAAAACATGGGTAGCAGCACAAAACATGGTACAAACATTATTGGGCCCAGACAACAGCACAAAGGGCAAGAAGGTAGAGACAACAATACATCACATGAAGCAGCCACAACTGTCAGTAAGAGTGTCCATAATTGAGTCTTTGAATGAAGAGATGGAGATAAAACTGTCCAGTTTGAGTGTTTGTTGCAGCTCGTTCCAGTCGCTAGCTGCAGCGAACTGAAAAGACAAGCAATGCAGGGATGTGTGGGATGAGGAAAAGTTGGACGGGCAAGGAGGCATGGCTGAGTCAGATAGGAATCCTGACTTAATGAAGTGGTGATTAAAGAGCTCAGCCATGTGCTTCTTATCAGTAACAACCACATCATCAACATTAAGGGACATGGACAGCTGTGAGGAGGAGGGTTTATTCTCCAGGTCTTTAACTGTTTTCCAGAACTTCTTGGGGTTAGACCCACAGAGAGAGAACTGCTCCTTAAAGTAAATAACTTTGGCCTTCCGGATAGCCTGAATGGACTTATTTCTCATTTTCCTGAACGAGGGCCAGTCAGCCTGAGTATGTGTGTGCCGAGCCTTTCAACAAATGGAACTCTTGAGGTGGAGTAACTCTGCCAGATCACGGTCGAATCAGGGGCTGAACCTGTTTTTAATTCGCATTTTCTTTATGGGGGCGTGTTTGTTATCAATACCACTGAAAATATCAAAACAGAAGGCCAGAGAATCTGTTTCAAAACTGTACTGTTGTGATTATAGAACAATGTTGTGTTTATAAACCAGTGTTATTATAGACCAGTGTGATTATAGACCAGTGTTGTTATTACAGACCAGTGTGATTATAGACCAGTGTGATTATAGACCAGTGTTGTAATTATAGACCAGTGTTGTTATTATAGACCAGTGTGATTATAGACCAGTGTTATTATAGACCAGTGTTATTATAGACCAGTGTGATTATAGACCAGTGTGATTATAGACCAGTGTGATTATAGACCAGTGTTATTATAGACCAGTGTGATTATAGACCAGTGTGATTATAGACCAGTGTTATTATAGACCAGTGTGATTATAGACCAGTGTTATTATAGACCAGTGTGATTATAGACCAGTGTTGTTATTAAAGATCAGTGTGATTATAGACCAGTGTTATTATAGACCAGTGTTATTATAGACCAGTGTTATTATATACCAGTGTTATTATAGACCAGTGTGATTATAGACCAGTGTGATTATAGACCAGTGTTATTATAGACCAGTGTTATTATAGACCAGTGTTATTATAGACCAGTGTGATTATAGACCAGTGTGATTATAGACCAGTGTTGTTATTATAGACGAGTGTGATTATAGACCAGTGTGATTATAGACCAGTGTTGTTATTATAGACCAGTGTTGTTATAGACCAGTGTGATTATAGACCAGTGTGATTATAGACCAGTGTTGTAATTATAGACCAGTGTTGTTATTATAGACCAGTGTGATTATAGACCAGTGTGATTATAGACCAGTGTTATTATAGACCAGTGTTATTATAGACCAGTGTGATTATAGACCAGTGTTATTATAGACCAGTGTTATTATAGACCCATGTGATTATAGACCAGTGTGATTATAGACCAGTGTTATTATAGACCAGTGTTATTATAGACCAGTGTGATTATAGACCAGTGTTGTTATTATAGACCAGTGTGATTATAGACCAGTGTTGTTATTACAGACCAGTGTTATTATAGACCAGTGTTATTATAGACCAGTGTGATTATTGACCAGTGTTGTTATTATTGACCAGTGTTATTATAGACCAGTGTTGTTATTATAGACCAGTGTTGTTATTATAGACCAGTGTTATTACAGACCAGTGTGATTATTGACCAGTGTTATTATAGACCAGTGTTGTTATTATAGACCAGTGTTATTATTGACCAGTGTTGTTATTATAGACCAGTTTGATTATAGACCAGTGTTGTTATTATAGACCAGTGTTGTTATTATAGACCAGTGTTATTATAGACCAGTGTTATTATAGACCAGTGTGATTATAGACCAGTGTGATTATAGACCAGTGTTATTATAGACCAGTGTTGTTATTATAGACCAGTGTTATTATTATAGACCAGTGTGATTATAGACCAGTGTTGTAATTATAGACCAGTGTTGTTATTATAGACCAGTGTTGTTATAGACCAGTGTGATTATAGACCAGTGTTGTTATTATAGACCAGTGTTATTATAGACCAGTGTTGTTATTATAGACCAGTGTGATTATAGACCAGTGTGATTATAGACCAGTGTTATTATAGACCAGTGTGATTATAGACCAGTGTGATTATAGACCAGTGTTATTATAGACCAGTGTTGTGATTATAGACCAGTGTTATTATAGACCAGTGTTATTATAGA
This sequence comes from Salmo trutta, assembly GCF_901001165.1. Taxonomy (NCBI): domain Eukaryota; kingdom Metazoa; phylum Chordata; class Actinopteri; order Salmoniformes; family Salmonidae; genus Salmo; species Salmo trutta. Next base: position 1,645,078 of record NC_042970.1, on the reverse strand, counting down.
CCAGTGTGATTATAGACCAGTGTTATTATAGACCAGTGTTATTATAGACCAGTGTGATTATAGACCAGTGTTATTATAGACCAGTGTTATTATAGACCAGTGTTATTATAGACCAGTGTTGTTATTATAGAACACTGTGATTATAGACCAGTGTTATTATAGACCAGTGTTATTATAGACCAGTGTGATTATAGACCAGTGTTGTTATAGACCAGTGATGTTATTATAGACCAGTGTGATTATAGACTAGTGTTATTATAGACCAGTGTGATTATAGACCAGTGTGATTATAGACCAGTGTAATTATAGACCAGTATGATTATAGACCAGTGTGATAATAGACCAGTGTTATTATAGACCAGTGTGATTATAGACCAGTGTGATTATAGACCAGTGTGATTATAGACCAGTGTGATTATAGACCAGTGTGATTATAGACCAGTGTTGTTATTATAGACCAGTGTGATTATAGACCAGTGTTATTATTATAGACCAGTGTAATTATAGACCAGTGTGATTATAGACCAGTGTTGTTATAGACCAGTGTGATTATAGACCAGTGTTATTATTATAGACCAGTGTAATTATAGACCAGTGTGATTATAGACCAGTGTTATTATAGACCAGTGTGATTATAGACCAGTGTTGTTATAGACCAGTGTGATTATAGACCAGTGTTGTTATAGACCAGTGTTATTATTATAGACCAGTGTTATTATAGACCAGTGTGATTATAGACCAGTGTTATTATAGACCAGTGTTGTTATTATAGACCAGTGTGATTATAGACCAGTGTTGTTATTATAGACCAGTGTTATTATAGACCAGTGTGATTATAGACCAGTGTTATTATAGACCAGTGTGATTATAGACCAGTGTTGTTATTACAGACCAGTGTTATTATAGACCAGTGTTATTATAGACCAGTGTGATTATTGACCAGTGTTGTTATTATTGACCAGTGTTATTATAGACCAGTGTTGTTATTATAGACCAGTGTTGTTATTATAGACCAGTGTTATTACAGACCAGTGTGATTATTGACCAGTGTTATTATAGACCAGTGTTGTTATTATAGACCAGTGTTATTATTGACCAGTGTTGTTATTATAGACCAGTTTGATTATAGACCAGTGTTGTTATTATAGACCAGTGTTGTTATTATAGACCAGTGTTATTATAGACCAGTGTTATTATAGACCAGTGTTGTTATTATAGATTAGTGTTATTATTATAGACCAGTGTGATTATAGACCAGTGTTGTAATTATAGACCAGTGTTGTTATTATAGACCAGTGTTGTTATAGACCAGTGTGATTATAGACCAGTGTTGTTATTATAGACCAGTGTTATTATAGACCAGTGTTGTTATTATAGACCAGTGTGATTATAGACCAGTGTGATTATAGACCAGTGTTATTATAGACCAGTGTGATTATAGACCAGTGTGATTATAGACCAGTGTTATTATAGACCAGTGTTGTGATTATAGACCAGTGTTATTATAGACCAGTGTTATTATAGACCAGTGTGATTATAGACCAGTGTTATTATAGACCAGTGTTATTATAGACCAGTGTGATTATAGACCAGTGTTATTATAGACCAGTGCTATTATAGACCAGTGTTATTATAGACCAGTGTTGTTATTATAGAACACTGTGATTATAGACCAGTGTTATTATAGACCAGTGTTATTATAGACCAGTGTGATTATAGACCAGTGTTGTTATAGACCAGTGTTGTTATTATAGACCAGTGTGATTATAGACTAGTGTTATTATAGACCAGTGTGATTATAGACCAGTGTGATTATAGACCAGTGTAATTATAGACCAGTATGATTATAGACCACTGTGATTATAGACCAGTGTTATTATAGACCAGTGTGATTATAGACCAGTGTGATTATAGACCAGTGTGATTATAGACCAGTGTGATTATAGACCAGTTTTGTTATTATAGACCAGTGTGATTATAGACCAGTGTTATTATTATAGACCAGTGTAATTATAGACCAGTGTGATTATAGACCAGTGTTGTTATAGACCAGTGTGATTATAGACCAGTGTTATTATTATAGACCAGTGTAATTATAGACCAGTGTGATTATAGACCAGTGTTATTATAGACCAGTGTGATTATAGACCAGTGTTGTTATGGACCAGTGTGATTATAGACCAGTGTTGTTATAGACAAGTGTTATTATTATAGACCAGTGTTATTATAGACCAGTGTGATTATAGACCAGTGTTATTATAGACCAGTGTTGTTATTATAGACCAGTGTGATTATAGACCAGTGTTGTTATTATAGACCAGTGTTATTATAGACCAGTGTGATTTTAGACCAGTGTTATTATAGACCAGTGTGATTATAGACCAGTGTTGTTATTATAGACCAGTGTGATTATAGACCAGTGTGATTATAGACCAGTGTGATTATAGACCAGTGTTATTATAGACCAGTGTTGTGATTATAGACCAGTGTGATTATAGACCAGTGTTATTATTATAGACCAGTGTTGTGATTATAGACCAGTGTGATTATAGACCAGTGTTATTATAGATCAGTGTGATTATAGACCAGTGTTATTATTATAGACCAGTGTTGTGATTATAGACCAGTGTGATTATAGACCAGTGTTATTATAGACCAGTGTGATTATAGACCAGTGTTGTTATAGACCAGTGTTGTTATAGACCAGTGTGATTAAAGACCAGTGTGATTATAGACCAGTGTGATTATAGACCAGTGTGATTATAGACCAGTGTTATTATTATAGACCAGTGTGATTATAGACCATTGTTATTATAGACCAGTGTTATTATAGACCAGTGTTGTTATTACAGACCAGTGTTATTATAGACCAGTGTTATTATAGACCAGTGTGATTATTGACCAGTGTTGTTATTATTGACCAGTGTTATTATAGACCAGTGTTGTTATTATAGACCAGTGTTGTTATTATAGACCAGTGTTATTACAGACCAGTGTGATTATTGACCAGTGTTATTATAGACCAGTGTTGTTATTATAGACCAGTGTTATTATTGACCAGTGTTGTTATTATAGACCAGTTTGATTATAGACCAGTGTTGTTATTATAGACCAGTGTTGTTATTATAGACCAGTGTTATTATAGACCAGTGTTATTATAGACCAGTGTTGTTATTATAGATTAGTGTTATTATTATAGACCAGTGTGATTATAGACCAGTGTTGTAATTATAGACCAGTGTTGTTATTATAGACCAGTGTTGTTATAGACCAGTGTGATTATAGACCAGTGTTGTTATTATAGACCAGTGTTATTATAGACCAGTGTTGTTATTATAGACCAGTGTGATTATAGACCAGTGTGATTATAGACCAGTGTTATTATAGACCAGTGTTGTGATTATAGACCAGTGTTATTATAGACCAGTGTTATTATAGACCAGTGTGATTATAGACCAGTGTTATTATAGACCAGTGTTATTATAGACCAGTGTGATTATAGACCAGCGTTATTATAGACCAGTGTTATTATAGACCAGTGTGATTATAGACCAGTGTTATTATAGACCAGTGCTATTATAGACCAGTGTTATTATAGACCAGTGTTGTTATTATAGAACACTGTGATTATAGACCAGTGTTATTATAGACCAGTGTTATTATAGACCAGTGTGATTATAGACCAGTGTTGTTATAGACCAGTGTTGTTATTATAGACCAGTGTGATTATAGACTAGTGTTATTATAGACCAGTGTGATTATAGACCAGTGTGATTATAGACCAGTGTAATTATAGACCAGTATGATTATAGACCACTGTGATTATAGACCAGTGTTATTATAGACCAGTGTGATTATAGACCAGTGTGATTATAGACCAGTGTGATTATAGACCAGTGTGATTATAGACCAGTTTTGTTATTATAGACCAGTGTGATTATAGACCAGTGTTATTATTATAGACCAGTGTAATTATAGACCAGTGTGATTATAGACCAGTGTTGTTATAGACCAGTGTGATTATAGACCAGTGTTATTATTATAGACCAGTGTAATTATAGACCAGTGTGATTATAGACCAGTGTTATTATAGACCAGTGTGATTATAGACCAGTGTTGTTATGGACCAGTGTGATTATAGACCAGTGTTGTTATAGACAAGTGTTATTATTATAGACCAGTGTTATTATAGACCAGTGTGATTATAGACCAGTGTTATTATAGACCAGTGTTGTTATTATAGACCAGTGTGATTATAGACCAGTGTTGTTATTATAGACCAGTGTTATTATAGACCAGTGTGATTATAGACCAGTGTTATTATAGACCAGTGTGATTATAGACCAGTGTTGTTATTATAGACCAGTGTGATTATAGACCAGTGTGATTATAGACCAGTGTGATTATAGACCAGTGTTATTATAGACCAGTGTTGTGATTATAGACCAGTGTGATTATAGACCAGTGTTATTATTATAGACCAGTGTTGTGATTATAGACCAGTGTGATTATAGACCAGTGTTATTATAGATCAGTGTGATTATAGACCAGTGTTATTATAGACCAGTGTTATTATAGACCAGTGTTATTATAGACCAGTGTGATTATAGACCAGTGTTGTTATAGACCAGTGTTGTTATAGACCAGTGTGATTAAAGACCAGTGTGATTATAGACCAGTGTGATTATAGACCAGTGTGATTATAGACCAGTGTTATTATTATAGACCAGTGTGATTATAGACCATTGTTATTATAGACCAGTGTTATTATAGACCAGTGTGATTATAGACCAGTGTTGTTATTATAGACCAGTGTTTTATAGACCAGTGTGATTATAGACCAGTGTGATTATAGACCAGTGTGATTATAGACCAGTGTTATTATAGACCAGTGTTATTATTATAGACCAGTGTTATTATAGACCAGTGTGATTATATACCAGTGTGATTATAGACCAGTGTTGTTATTATAGACCAGTGTGATTATAGACCAGTGTGATTATAGACCAGTGTGATTATAGTCCAGTGTTATTATAGTCCAGTGTGATTATAGACCAGTGTGATTATAGACCAGTGTTATTATAGACCAGTGTTATTATAGACCAGTGTGATTATAGACCAGTATTATTATAGACCAGTGTGATTATAGACCAGTGTGATTATAGACCAGTGTTATTATAGACCAGTGTGATTATAGACCAGTGTGATTATAGACCAGTGTGTTTATAGACCAGTGTTATTTTAGACCAGTGTTGTGATTATAGACCAGTGTGATTATAGTCCAGTGTTATTATAGACCAGTGTTATTATAGACCAGTGTGATTATAGACCAGTGTTGTTATTATAGACCAGTGTGATTACAGACCAGTGTTATTATAGACCAGTGTTATTATAGACCAGTGTGATTACAGACCAGTGTGATTATAGACCAGTGTTATTATTATAGACCAGTGTGATTATAGACCAGTGTGATTATAGACCAGTGTGATTATTATAGACCAGTGTGATTATAGACCAGTGTGATTATAGACCAGTGTTATTATTATAGACCAGTGTGATTATAGACCAGTGTTGTTATAGACCAGTGTGATTATAGACCAGTGTGATTATAGACCAGTGTGATTATAGACCAGTGTTGTTATTATAGACCAGTGTGATTATAGACCAGTGTTGTTATTATAGACCACTGTTATTATAGTCCAGTGTGACTATAGACCAGTGTTATTATAGACCAGTGTGATTATAGACCAGTGTTATTATAGACCAGTGTTGTTATTATAGACCAGTGTGATTATAGACCAGCGTGATTATAGACCAGTGTTATTATAGACCAGTGTTGTTTTTATACACCAGTGTTATTATAGACCAGTGTGATTATAGACCAGTGTTATTATAGACCAGTGTTATTATAGACCAGCGTTGTTATTATAGACCAGTATGATTATAGACCAGTGTTATTATAGACCAGTGTGATTATAGACCAGTGTTGTTATAGACCAGTGTGATTATATACCAGTGTTATTATAGACCAGTGTTGTTATTATAAACCAGTGTGATTATAGACCAGTGTTATTATAGTCCAGTGTTATTATAGACCAGTGTTGTTATAGACCAGTGTGATTATAAACCAGTGTTATTATAGACCAGTGTGATTATAGACCAGTGTGATTATAGACCAGTGTTATTATAGACCAGTGTTGTTATTATAGACCAGTGTTGTGATTATAGACCAGTGTGACTATAGACCAGTGTTATTATAGACCAGTGTTGTTATTATAGACCAGTGTGATTATAGACCAGTGTGAATATAGACCAGTGTTATTATAGACCAGTGTTATTATAGACCAGTGTGATTATAGACCAGTGTTGTTATTATAGACCAGTGTTATTATAGACCAGTGTTGTTATTATAGACCAGTGTGATTATAGACCAGTGTGATTACAGACCAGTGTTATTATAGACCAGTGTTATTATAGACCAGTGTGATTACAGACCAGTGTGATTATAGACCAGTGTTATTATTATAGACCAGTGTGATTATAGACCAGTGTGATTATAGACCAGTGTTATTATTATAGACCAGTGTGATTATAGACCAGTGTGATTATAGACCAGTGTTATTATTATAGACCAGTGTGATTATAGACCAGTGTTGTTATAGACCAGTGTGATTATAGACCAGTGTGATTATAGACCAGTGTGATTATAGACCAGTGTTATTATTATAGACCAGTGTGATTATAGACCAGTGTTGTTATTATAGACCACTGTTATTATAGTCCAGTGTGATTATAGACCAGTGTGATTATAGACCAGTGTTATTATAGACCAGTGTTGTTTTTATAGACCAGTGTGATTATAGACCAGTGTTATTATAGACCAGTGTTATTATAGACCAGTGTGATTATAGACCAGTGTTATTATAGACCAGTGTTATTATAGACCAGTGTGATTATAGACCAGTGTTATTATAGACCAGTGTTGTTATTATAGACCAGTGTGATTATAGACCAGCGTGATTATAGACCAGTGTTATTATAGACCAGTGTTGTTTTTATACACCAGTGTTATTATAGACCAGTGTGATTATAGACCAGTGTTATTATAGACCAGTGTTATTATAGACCAGCGTTGATATTATTAACCAGTATGATTATAGACCAGTGTTATTATAGACCAGTGTTGTTATAGACCAGTGTGATTATAGACCAGTGTTATTATAGACCAGTGTTGTTATTATAAACCAGTGTGATTATAGACCAGTGTTATTATAGTCCAGTGTTATTATAGACCAGTGTTGTTATAGACCAGTGTGATTATAAACCAGTGTTATTATAGACCAGTGTGATTATAGACCAGTGTGATTATAGACCAGTGTTATTATAGACCAGTGTTGTTATTATAGACCAGTGTTGTGATTATAGACCAGTGTGACTATAGACCAGTGTTATTATAGACCAGTGTTGTTATTATAGACCAATGTGATCATAGACCAGTGTGATTATAGACCAGTGTTGTTATTATAGACCAGTGTTGTTATAGACCAGTGTGATTATAGACCAGTGTTGTTATTATAGACCAGTGTTATTATAGACCAGTGTTGTTATTATAGACCAGTGTGATTATAGACCAGTGTGATTATAGACCAGTGTTATTATAGACCAGTGTGATTATAGACCAGTGTGATTATAGACCAGTGTTATTATAGACCAGTGTTGTGATTATAGACCAGTGTTATTATAGACCAGTGTTATTATAGACCAGTGTGATTATAGACCAGTGTTATTATAGACCAGTGTTATTATAGACCAGTGTGATTATAGACCAGTGTTATTATAGACCAGTGCTATTATAGACCAGTGTTATTATAGACCAGTGTTGTTATTATAGAACACTGTGATTATAGACCAGTGTTATTATAGACCAGTGTTATTATAGACCAGTGTGATTATAGACCAGTGTTGTTATAGACCAGTGTTGTTATTATAGACCAGTGTGATTATAGACTAGTGTTATTATAGACCAGTGTGATTATAGACCAGTGTGATTATAGACCAGTGTAATTATAGACCAGTATGATTATAGACCAGTGTGATTATAGACCAGTGTTATTATAGACCAGTGTGATTATAGACCAGTGTGATTATAGACCAGTGTGATTATAGACCAGTGTGATTATAGACCAGTTTTGTTATTATAGACCAGTGTGATTATAGACCAGTGTTATTATTATAGACCAGTGTAATTATAGACCAGTGTGATTATAGACCAGTGTTGTTATAGACCAGTGTGATTATAGACCAGTGTTATTATTATAGACCAGTGTAATTATAGACCAGTGTGATTATAGACCAGTGTTATTATAGACCAGTGTGATTATAGACCAGTGTTGTTATGGACCAGTGTGATTATAGACCAGTGTTGTTATAGACAAGTGTTATTATTATAGACCAGTGTTATTATAGACCAGTGTGATTATAGACCAGTGTTATTATAGACCAGTGTTGTTATTATAGACCAGTGTGATTATAGACCAGTGTTGTTATTATAGACCAGTGTTATTATAGACCAGTGTGATTTTAGACCAGTGTTATTATAGACCAGTGTGATTATAGACCAGTGTTGTTATTATAGACCAGTGTGATTATAGACCAGTGTGATTATAGACCAGTGTTATTATAGACCAGTGTTGTGATTATAGACCAGTGTGATTATAGACCAGTGTTATTATTATAGACCAGTGTTGTGATTATAGACCAGTGTGATTATAGACCAGTGTTATTATAGATCAGTGTGATTATAGACCAGTGTTATTATAGACCAGTGTTATTATAGACCAGTGTTATTATAGACCAGTGTGATTATAGACCAGTGTTGTTATAGACCAGTGTTGTTATAGACCAGTGTGATTATAGACCAGTGTGATTATAGACCAGTGTGATTATAGACCAGTGTGATTATAGACCAGTGTTATTATTATAGACCAGTGTGATTATAGACCATTGTTATTATAGACCAGTGTTATTATAGACCAGTGTGATTATAGACCAGTGTTGTTATTATAGACCAGTGTTTTTATAGACCAGTGTGATTATAGACCAGTGTGATTATAGACCAGTGTGATTATAGACCAGTGTGATTATAGACCAGTGTGATTATAGACCAGTGTTATTATTATAGACCAGTGTTATTATAGACCAGTGTGATTATATACCAGTGTGATTATAGACCAGTGTTGTTATTATAGACCAGTGTGATTATAGACCAGTGTGATTATAGACCAGTGTGATTATAGTCCAGTGTTATTATAGTCCAGTGTGATTATAGACCAGTGTGATTATAGACCAGTGTTATTATAGACCAGTGTTATTATAGACCAGTGTGATTATAGACCAGTATTATTATAGACCAGTGTGATTATAGACCAGTGTGATTATAGACCAGTGTTATTATAGACCAGTGTGATTATAGACCAGTGTGATTATAGACCAGTGTGTTTATAGACCAGTGTTATTTTAGACCAGTGTTGTGATTATAGACCAGTGTGATTATAGTCCAGTGTTATTATAGACCAGTGTTATTATAGACCAGTGTGATTATAGACCAGTGTTGTTATTATAGACCAGTGTGATTACAGACCAGTGTTATTATAGACCAGTGTTATTATAGACCAGTGTGATTACAGACCAGTGTGATTATAGACCAGTGTTATTATTATAGACCAGTGTGATTATAGACCAGTGTGATTATAGACCAGTGTGATTATTATAGACCAGTGTGATTATAGACCAGTGTGATTATAGACCAGTGTTATTATTATAGACCAGTGTGATTATAGACCAGTGTTGTTATAGACCAGTGTGATTATAGACCAGTGTGATTATAGACCAGTGTGATTATAGACCAGTGTTATTATTATAGACCAGTGTGATTATAGACCAGTGTTGTTATTATAGACCACTGTTATTATAGTCCAGTGTGACTATAGACCAGTGTTATTATAGACCAGTGTGATTATAGACCAGTGTTATTATAGACCAGTGTTGTTATTATAGACCAGTGTGATTATAGACCAGCGTGATTATAGACCAGTGTTATTATAGACCAGTGTTGTTTTTATACACCAGTGTTATTATAGACCAGTGTGATTATAGACCAGTGTTATTATAGACCAGTGTTATTATAGACCAGCGTTGTTATTATAGACCAGTATGATTATAGACCAGTGTTATTATAGACCAGTGTGATTATAGACCAGTGTTGTTATTGACCAGTGTGATTATAGACCAGTGTTATTATAGACCAGTGTTGTTATTATAAACCAGTGTGATTATAGACCAGTGTTATTATAGTCCAGTGTTATTATAGACCAGTGTTGTTATAGACCAGTGTGATTATAAACCAGTGTTATTATAGACCAGTGTGATTATAGACCAGTGTGATTATAGACCAGTGTTATTATAGACCAGTGTTGTTATTATAGACCAGTGTTGTGATTATAGACCAGTGTGACTATAGACCAGTGTTATTATAGACCAGTGTTGTTATTATAGACCAGTGTGATTATAGACCAGTGTGAATATAGACCAGTGTTATTATAGACCAGTGTTATTATAGACCAGTGTGATTATAGACCAGTGTTGTTATTATAGACCAGTGTTATTATAGACCAGTGTTGTTATTATAGACCAGTGTGATTATAGACCAGTGTGATTACAGACCAGTGTTATTATAGACCAGTGTTATTATAGACCAGTGTGATTACAGACCAGTGTGATTATAGACCAGTGTTATTATTATAGACCAGTGTGATTATAGACCAGTGTGATTATAGACCAGTGTTATTATTATAGACCAGTGTGATTATAGACCAGTGTGATTATAGACCAGTGTTATTATTATAGACCAGTGTGATTATAGACCAGTGTTGTTATAGACCAGTGTGATTATAGACCAGTGTGATTATAGACCAGTGTGATTATAGACCAGTGTTATTATTATAGACCAGTGTGATTATAGACCAGTGTTGTTATTATAGACCACTGTTATTATAGTCCAGTGTGATTATAGACCAGTGTGATTATAGACCAGTGTTATTATAGACCAGTGTTGTTTTTATAGACCAGTGTGATTCTAGACCAGTGTTATTATAGACCAGTGTTATTATAGACCAGTGTGATTATAGACCAGTGTTATTATAGACCAGTGTTATTATAGACCAGTGTGATTATAGACCAGTGTTATTATAGACCAGTGTTGTTATTATAGACCAGTGTGATTATAGACCAGCGTGATTATAGACCAGTGTTATTATAGACCAGTGTTGTTTTTATACACCAGTGTTATTATAGACCAGTGTGATTATAGACCAGTGTTATTATAGACCAGTGTTATTATAGACCAGTGTTATTATAGACCAGCGTTGATATTATTAACCAGTATGATTATAGACCAGTGTTATTATAGACCAGTGTTGTTATAGACCAGTGTGATTATAGACCAGTGTTATTATAGACCAGTGTTGTTATTATAAACCAGTGTGATTATAGACCAGTGTTATTATAGTCCAGTGTTATTATAGACCAGTGTTGTTATAGACCAGTGTGATTATAAACCAGTGTTATTATAGACCAGTGTGATTATAGACCAGTGTGATTATAGACCAGTGTTATTATAGACCAGTGTTGTTATTATAGACCAGTGTTGTGATTATAGACCAGTGTGACTATAGACCAGTGTTATTATAGACCAGTGTTGTTATTATAGACCAGTGTGATTATAGACCAGTGTGATTATAGACCAGTGTTATTATAGACCAGTGTGATTATAGACCAGTGTTATTATAGACCAGTGTTGTTATTATAGACCAGTGTTATTATAGACCAGTGTGATTATAGACCAGTGTTATTATAGACCAGTGTGATTATAGACCAGTGTGATTATAGACCAGTGTTATTATAGACCAGTGTTGTTATTATAGACCAGTGTTATTATAGACCAGTGTGATTATAGACCAGTGTTATTATAGACCAGTGTGATTATGGACCAGTGTTATTATAGACCAGTGTTATTATAGACCAGTGTTATTATAGACCAGTGTTATTATAGACCAGTGTGATTATAGACCAGTGTGATTATAGACCAGTGTGCTTATAGATCAGTGTTATTATTGACCAGTGTGATTATAGACCAGTGTGATTATAGACCAGTGTTATTATAGACCAGTGTTATTATTATAGACCAGTGCGATTTTAGACCAGTGTTGTTATTATAGACCAGTGTGATTATAGACCAGTGTTATTATAGACCAGTGTTATTATTATAGACCAGTGCGATTTTAGACCAGTGTTGTTATTATAGCCCAGTGTTATTATAGACCAGTGTTGTTTTTATAGACCAGTGTGATTATAGACCAGTGCGATTTTAGACCAGTGTTGTTATTATAGCCCAGTGTTATTATAGACCAGTGTTGTTATTATAGACCAGTGTGATTATAGACCAGTGTTGTTTTTATAGACCAGTGTGATTATAGACCAGTGTGATTATAGACCAGTGTTATTATAGACCAGTGTTATTATAGACCAGCGTGATTATAGACCAGTGTGATTATAGACCAGTGTTATTATAGACCAGTGTTATTATAGACCAGTGTTATTATAGACCAGTGTTGTTATTATAGACCAGTATGATTATAGACCAGTGTTATTATAGACCAGTGTGATTATAGACCAGTGTTGTTATAGACCAGTGTGATTATAGACCAGTGTTATTATAGACCAGTGTTGTTATTATAAACCAGTGTGATTATAGACCAGTGTTATTATAGTCCAGTGTTATTATAGACCAGTGTTGTTATAGACCAGTGTGATTATAGACCAGTGTTATTATAGACCAGTGTGATTATAGACCAGTGTGATTATAGACCAGTGTTATTATAGACCAGTGTTGTTATTATAGACCAGTGTTGTGATTATAGACCAGTGTGACTATAGACCAGTGTTATTATAGACCAGTGTTGTTATTATAGACCAGTGTGATTATAGACCAGTGTGATTATAGACCAGTGTTATTATAGACCAGTGTGATTATAGACCAGTGTTGTTATTATAGACCAGTGTTATTATAGACCAGTGTGATTATAGACCAGTGTGATTATAGACCAGTGTTATTATAGACCAGTGTTGTTATTATAGACCAGTGTTATTATAGACCAGTGTGATTATAGACCAGTGTTATTATAGACCAGTGTGATTATAGACCAGTGTTATTATAGACCAGTGTGATTATAGACCAGTGTTATTATAGACCAGTGTTATTATAGACCAGTGTGATTATAGACCAGTGTGATTATAGACCAGTGTGATTATAGACTAGTGTGCTTATAGACCAGTGTTATTATTGACCAGTGTGATTATAGACCAGTGTGATTATAGACCAGTGTTATTATAGACCAGTGTTATTATTATAGACCAGTGCGATTTTAGACCAGTGTTGTTATTATAGACCAGTGTGATTATAGACCAGTGTTATTATAGACCAGTGTTATTATTATAGACCAGTGCGATTTTAGACCAGTGTTGTTATTATAGACCAGTGTTATTATAGACCAGTGTTGTTTTTATAGACCAGTGTGATTATAGACCAGTGCGATTTTAGACCAGTGTGATTATAGACCAGTGTTGTTTTTATAGACCAGTGTGATTATAGACCAGTGTGATTATAGACCAGTGTTATTATAGACCAGTGTTGTTTTTATAGACCAGTGTGATTATAGACCAGTGTGATTATAGACCAGTGTGATTATAGACCAGTGTGATTATAGACCAGTGTTATTATAGACCAGTGTTATTATAGACCAGTGTTGTTTTTATAGACCAGTGTAATTATAGACCAGTGTTATTATAGACCAGTGTGATTATAGACCAGTGTTATTATAGACCAGTGTTGTTTTTATAGACCAGTGTGATTATAGACCAGTGTGATTATAGACCAGTGTGATTATAGACCAGTGTGATTATAGACCAGTGTGATTATAGACCAGTGTTATTATAGACCAGTGTTATTATAGACCAGTGTTGTTTTTATAGACCAGTGTAATTATAGACCAGTGTTATTATAGACCAGTGTGATTATAGACCAGTGTTATTATAGACCAGTGTTGTGATTATAGACCAATGTGATTATAGACCAGTGTGATTATAGACCAGTGTTATTATAGACCAGTGTTGTGATTATAGACCAATGTGATTATAGACCAGTGTGATTATAGACCAGTGTTGTTATTATAGACCAGTGTGATTATAGACCAGTGTTATTATAGACCAGTGTGATTATAGACCAGTGTTATTATAGACCAGTGTTATTATAGACCAGTGTGATTATAGACCAGTGTGATTATAGACCAGTGTTATTATATACCAGTGTTATTATAGACCAGTGTGATTATAGACCAGTGTTGTTTTTATAGACCAGTGTAATTATAGACCAGTGTTATTATAGACCAGTGTGATTATAGACCAGTGTTATTATAGACCAGTGTTGTTTTTATAGACCAGTGTGATTATAGACCAGTGTGATTATAGACCAGTGTGATTATAGACCAGTGTGATTATAGACCAGTGTGATTATAGACCAGTGTTATTATAGACCAGTGTTATTATAGACCAGTGTTGTTTTTATAGACCAGTGTAATTATAGACCAGTGTTATTATAGACCAGTGTGATTATAGACCAGTGTTATTATAGACCAGTGTTGTGATTATAGACCAATGTGATTATAGACCAGTGTGATTATAGACCAGTGTTATTATAGACCAGTGTTGTGATTATAGACCAATGTGATTATAGACCAGTGTGATTATAGACCAGTGTTGTTATTATAGACCAGTGTGATTATAGACCAGTGTTATTATAGACCAGTGTGATTATAGACCAGTGTTATTATAGACCAGTGTTATTATAGACCAGTGTGATTATAGACCAGTGTGATTATAGACCAGTGTTATTATATACCAGTGTTATTATAGACCAGTGTGATTATAGACCAGTGTTGTGATTATAGACCAGTGTGATTATAGACCAGTGTGATTATAGTCCAGTGTGATTACAGACCAGTGTTATTATAGACCAGTGTTACTATAGACCAGTGTTATTATAGACCAGTGTGATTATAGACCAGTGTGATTATAGACCAGTGTGATTATAGACCAGTGTGATTATAGTCCAGTGTGATTACAGACCAGTGTTATTATAGACCAGTGTTACTATAGACCAGTGTTATTATAGACCAGTGTGATTACAGACCAGTGTTATTATAGACCAGTGTTACTATAGACCAGTGTTATTATAGACCAGTGTTATTATAGACCAGTGTGATTATAGACCAGTGTGATTATAGACCAGTGTTATTATAGACCAGTGTTGTTATTATAGACCAGTGTTATTATAGACCAGTGTGATTATAGACCAGTGTTATTATAGACCAGTGTGATTATAGACCAGTGTTATTATAGACCAGTGTGATTATAGACCAGTGTTATTATAGACCAGTGTTATTATAGACCAGTGTGATTATAGACCAGTGTGATTATAGACCAGTGTGATTATAGACTAGTGTGCTTATAGACCAGTGTTATTATTGACCAGTGTGATTATAGACCAGTGTGATTATAGACCAGTGTTATTATAGACCAGTGTTATTATTATAGACCAGTGCGATTTTAGACCAGTGTTGTTATTATAGACCAGTGTGATTATAGACCAGTGTTATTATAGACCAGTGTTATTATTATAGACCAGTGCGATTTTAGACCAGTGTTGTTATTATAGACCAGTGTTATTATAGACCAGTGTTGTTTTTATAGACCAGTGTGATTATAGACCAGTGCGATTTTAGACCAGTGTGATTATAGACCAGTGTTGTTTTTATAGACCAGTGTGATTATAGACCAGTGTGATTATAGACCAGTGTTATTATAGACCAGTGTTGTTTTTATAGACCAGTGTGATTATAGACCAGTGTGATTATAGACCAGTGTGATTATAGACCAGTGTGATTATAGACCAGTGTGATTATAGACCAGTGTTATTATAGACCAGTGTTATTATAGACCAGTGTTGTTTTTATAGACCAGTGTAATTATAGACCAGTGTTATTATAGACCAGTGTGATTATAGACCAGTGTTATTATAGACCAGTGTTGTGATTATAGACCAATGTGATTATAGACCAGTGTGATTATAGACCAGTGTTATTATAGACCAGTGTTGTGATTATAGACCAATGTGATTATAGACCAGTGTGATTATAGACCAGTGTTGTTATTATAGACCAGTGTGATTATAGACCAGTGTTATTATAGACCAGTGTGATTATAGACCAGTGTTATTATAGACCAGTGTTATTATAGACCAGTGTGATTATAGACCAGTGTGATTATAGACCAGTGTTATTATATACCAGTGTTATTATAGACCAGTGTGATTATAGACCAGTGTTGTGATTATAGACCAGTGTGATTATAGACCAGTGTGATTATAGTCCAGTGTGATTACAGACCAGTGTTATTACAGACCAGTGTTACTATAGACCAGTGTTATTATAGACCAGTGTGATTATAGACCAGTGTGATTATAGACCAATGTGATTATAGACCAGTGTAATTATAGACCAGTGTGATTACAGACCAGTGTGATTATAGACCAGTGTTATTATAGACCATAGCCTGTCTTTGTTGTATAAGTGTAATTTCTGTCTATCATATGTCTATTTGCTGATGTGATTTGGTTAATTGATACTGTTTATAGCTAACTGACACATCTAACCTTTGACCCTGTTGGTTGATGCTACTCTGGCGAGGACTATCTCTGATCTGAACATTGTCTTGGACAGCACAGAGTTCCAGGATTTCTGGAATGTGTGTCTGGGTAAGGACTATACTGAATAATGTGTGTCTGGGTTAGGACTATACTGAATAATGTGTGTCTGGGTTAGGACTATACTGAATAATGTGTGTCTGGGTTAGGACTATATTGAATAATGTGTGTCTGGGTTAGGACTATATTGAATAATGTGTGTCTGGGTAAGGACTATATTGAATAATGTGTTTCTGGGTTAGGACTATATTGAATAATGTGTGTCTGGGTTAGGACTATATTGAATAATGTGTGTCTGGGTTAGGACTATATTGAATAATGTGTGTCTGGGTTAGGACTATATTGAATAATGTGTGTCTGGGTAAGGACTATATTGAATAATGTGTGTCTGGGTTAGGAATATATTGAATAATGTGTGTCTGGGTTAGGACTATATTGAATAATGTGTGTCTGGTTTAGGACTATATTGAATAATGTGTGTCTGGATTAGGACTATACTGAATAATGTGTGTCTGGGTTAGGACTATACTGAATAATGTGTGTCTGGGTAAGGACTATATTGAATAATGTGTGTCTGGGTAAGGACTATACTGAATAATGTGTGTATGGGTAAGGACTATGTTGAATAATGTGTGTCTGGGTAAGGACTATACTGAATAATGTGTGTCTGGGTTAGGACTATATTGAATAATGTGTGTCTGGGTAAGGACTATACTGAATAATGTGTGTCTGGGTAAG
This sequence comes from Salmo trutta, assembly GCF_901001165.1. Taxonomy (NCBI): domain Eukaryota; kingdom Metazoa; phylum Chordata; class Actinopteri; order Salmoniformes; family Salmonidae; genus Salmo; species Salmo trutta. Next base: position 1,627,464 of record NC_042970.1, on the reverse strand, counting down.
GACTATACTGAATAATGTGTCTGGGTTAGGACTATATTGAATAATGTGTGTCTGGGTAAGGACTATATTGAATAATGTGTGTCTGGGTCAGGACTATACTGAATAATGTGTGTCTGGGTTAGGACTATACTGAATAATGTGTCTGGGTTAGGACTATATTGAATAATGTGTGTCTGGGTTAGGACTATATTGAATAATGTGTCTGGGTAAGGACTATACTGAATAATGTGTGTCTGGGTAAGGACTATACTGAATAATGTGTCTGGGTTAGGACTATATTGAATAATGTGTCTGGGTTAGGACTATATTGAATAATGTGTGTCTGGGTAAGGACTATATTGAATAATGTGTGTCTGGGTAAGGACTATATTGAATAATGTGTCTGGGTAAGGACTATATTGAATAATGTGTGTCTGGGTTAGGACTATGTTGAATAATGTGTGTCTGGGTAAGGACTATGTTGAATAATGTGTGTCTGGGTTAGGACTATGTTGAATAATGTGTGTCTGGGTAAGGACTATATTGAATAATGTGTGTCTGGGTAAGGACTATATTGAATAATGTGTGTCTGGGTAAGGAATATATTGAATGTGTGTCTGGGTAAGGACTATATTGAATAATGTGTGTCTGGGTAAGGACTATATTGAATAATGTGTGTCTGGGATAGGACTATATTGAATAATGTGTGTCTGGGTTAGGACTATATTGAATAATGTGTTTCTGGGTAAGGACTATATTGAATAATGTGTGTCTGGGTTAGGACTATATTGAATAATGTGTCTGGGTAAGGACTATATTGAATAATGTGTGTCTGGGTTAGGACTATATTGAATAATGTGTGTCTGGGTTAGGACTATATTGAATAATGTGTGTCTGGGTTAGGACTATATTGAATAATGTGTGTCTGGGTTAGGACTATATTGAATAATGTGTGTCTGGGTTAGGACTATATTGAATAATGTGTGTCTGGGTTAGGACTATATTGAATAATGTGTCTGGGTAAGGACTATATTGAATAATGTGTGTCTGGGTTAGGACTATATTGAATAATGTGTGTCTGGGTAAGAACTATATTGAATAATGTGTGTCTGGGTTAGGACTATATTGAATAATGTGTGTCTGGGTTAGGACTATACTGAATAATGTGTGTCTGGGTTAGGACTATATTGAATAATGTGTGTCTGGGTTAGGACTATACTGAATAATGTGTCTGGGTAAGGACTATATTGAATAATGTGTGTCTGGGTTAGGACTATATTGAATAATGTGTGTCTGGGTAAGGACTATATTGAATAATGTGTCTGGGTTAGGAATATATTGAAAAATGTGTTTGGGTTAGGAATCTATTGAACAATGTGTGTCTGGGTAAGGACTATATTGAATAATGTGTGTCTGGGTAAGGACTATGTTGAATAATGTGTGTCTGGGTAAGGACTATGTTGAATAATGTGTGTCTGGGTAAGGAATATATTGAATGTGTGTCTGGGTTAGGACTATATTGAATAATGTGTGTCTGGGTAAGGACTATATTGAATAATGTGTCTGGGTAAGGACTATATTGAATAATGTGTCTGGGTAAGGACTATATTGAATAATGTGTGTCTGGGTTAGGACTATATTGAATAATGTGTCTGGGTAAGGACTATATTGAATAATGTGTCTGGGTAAGGACTATACTGAATAATGTGTGTCTGGGTTAGGACTATACTGAATAATGTGTGTCTGGGTAAGGACTATACTGAATAATGTGTGTCTGGGTTAGGACTATATTGAATAATGTGTGTCTGGGTAAGGACTATACTGAATAATGTGTGTCTGGGTAAGGACTATGTTTAATAATGTGTGTCTGGGAATTGACTATACTGAATAATGTGTGTCTGGGTTAGGACTATATTGAATAATGTGTGTCTGGGTAAGGACTATACTGAATAATGTGTGTCTGGGTAAGGACTATACTGAATAATGTGTCTGGGTTAGGACTATATTGAATAATGTGTGTCTGGGTTAGGACTATATTGAATAATGTGTGTCTGGGTAAGGACTATACTGAATAATGTGTGTCTGGGTTAGGACTATACTGAATAATGTGTCTGGGTTAGGACTATATTGAATAATGTGTGTCTGGGTAAGGACTATACTGAATAATGTGTGTCTGGGTTAGGACTATACTGAATAATGTGTTTCTGGGTAAGGACTATACTGAATAATGTGTCTGGGTTAGGACTATATTGAATAATGTGTGTCTGGTAAGGACTATACTGAATAATGTGTGTCTGGGTAAGGACTATGTTGAATAATGTGTGTCTGGGTAAGGACTATATTGAATAATGTGTGTCTGGGTTAGGACTATATTGAATAATGTGTGTCTGGGTAAGAACTATACTGAATAATGTGTGTCTGGGTTAGGACTATACTGAATAATGTGTGTCTGGGTAAGGACTATATTGAATAATGTGTGTCTGGGTTAGGACTATATTGAATAATGTGTGTCTGGGAATTGACTATACTGAATAATGTGTGTCTGGGTTAGGACTATACTGAATAATGTGTGTCTGGGTTAGGACTATATTGAATAATGTGTGTCTGGGTAAGGACTATACTGAATAATGTGTGTCTGGGTAAGGACTATACTGAATAATGTGTCTGGGTTAGGACTATATTGAATAATGTGTCTGGGTTAGGACCATATTGAATAATGTGTGTCTGGGTAAGGACTATATTGAATAATGTGTCTGGGTAAGGACTATATTGAATAATGTGTGTCTGGGTAAGGACTATATTGAATAATGTGTGTCTGGGTAAGGACTATATTGAATAATGTGTCTGGGTTAGGACTATATTGAATAATGTGTGTCTGGGTAAGGACTATGTTGAATAATGTGTGTCTGGGTAAGGACTATATTGAATAATGTGTCTGGGTAAGGACTATATTGAATAATGTGTGTCTGGGTTAGGACTATGTTGAATAATGTGTGTCTGGGTAAGGACTATGTTGAATAATGTGTGTCTGGGTTAGGACTATGTTGAATAATGTGTGTCTGGGTAAGGACTATATTGAATAATGTGTGTCTGGGTAAGGAATATATTGAATGTGTGTCTGGGTAAGGACTATATTGAATAATGTGTGTCTGGGTAAGGACTATATTGAATAATGTGTGTCTGGGATAGGACTATATTGAATAATGTGTGTCTGGGTTAGGACTATATTGAATAATGTGTGTCTGGGTTAGGACTATATTGAATAATGTGTCTGGGTAAGGACTATATTGAATAATGTGTGTCTGGGTTAGGACTATATTGAATAATGTGTGTCTGGGTAAGGACTATATTGAATAATGTGTGTCTGGGTTAGGACTATATTGAATAATGTGTCTGGGTAAGGACTATATTGAATAATGTGTGTCTGGGTTAGGACTATATTGAATAATGTGTGTCTGGGTAAGGACTATATTGAATAATGTGTGTCTGGGTTAGGACTATATTGAATAATGTGTGTCTGGGTTAGGACTATATTGAATAATGTGTGTCTGGGTAAGGACTATATTGAATAATGTGTCTGGGTTAGGAATATATTGAATAATGTGTCTGGGTAAGGACTATATTGAATAATGTGTTTCTGGGTAAGGACTATGTTGAATAATGTGTGTCTGGGTAAGGACTATGTTGAATAATGTGTGTCTGGGTAAGGAATATATTGAATGTGTGTCTGGGTTAGGACTATATTGAATAATGTGTGTCTGGGTAAGGACTATATTGAATAATGTTTCTGGGTAAGGACTATATTGAATAATGTGTCTGGGTAAGGACTATATTGAATAATGTGTGTCTGGGTTAGGACTATATTGAATAATGTGTCTTGGTAAGGACTATATTGAATAATGTGTGTCTGGGTAAGGACTATATTGAATAATGTGTGTCTGGGTAAGGACTATACTGAATAATGTGTCTGGGTAAGGACTATATTGAATAATGTGTGTCTGGGTTAGGACTATATTGAATAATGTGTGTCTGGGTAAGGACTATATTGAATAATGTGTGTCTGGGTAAGGACTATACTGAATAATGTGTCTGGGTAAGGACTATATTGAATAATGTGTGTCTGGGTTAGGACTATATTGAATAATGTGTGTCTGGGTTAGGACTATATTGAATAATGTGTGTCTGGGTTAGGACTATATTGAATAATGTGTGTCTGGGTAAGGACTATACTGAATAATGTGTCTGGGTAAGGACTATATTGAATAATGTGTGTCTGGGTTAGGACTATATTGAATAATGTGTGTCTGGGTAAGGACTATATTGAATAATGTGTGTCTGGGTAAGGACTATATTGAATAATGTGTCTGGGTTAGGACTATATTGAATAATGTGTGTCTGGGTTAGGACTATACTGAATAATGTGTCTGGGTAAGGACTATACTGAATAATGTGTCTGGGTAAGGACTAGACTGAATAATGTGTCTGGGTAAGGACTATATTGAATAATGTGTGTCTGGGTTAGGACCATATTGAATAATGTGTGTCTGGGTTAGGACTATATTGAATAATGTTTCTGGGTAAGGACTATACTGAATAATGTGTGTCTGGGTTAGGACTATACTGAATAATGTGTCTGGGTAAGGACTATACTGAATAATGTGTCTGGGTAAGGACTATATTGAATAATATGTGTCTGGGTTAGGACTATATTGAATAATGTGTGTCTGGGTAAGGACTATATTGAATAATGTGTGTCTGGGTTAGGACTATATTGAATAATGTGTCTGGGTAAGGACTATACTGAATAATGTGTCTGGTAAGGACTATATTGAATAATGTGTGTCTGGGTAAGGACTATATTGAATAATGTGTGTCTGGGTAAGGACTATATTGAATAATGTGTGTCTGGGTTAGGACTATACTGAATAATGTGTTTCTGGGTAAGGACTATATTGAGTAATGTTTGTCTGGGTAAGGACTATACTGAATAATGTGTCTTGGTAAGGACTATATTGAATAATGTGTGTCTGGGTAAGGACTATATTGAATAATGTGTGTCTGGGTTAGGACTATATTGAATAATGTGTGTCTGGGTTAGGACTATATTGAATAATGTGTGTCTGGGTAAGGACTATATTGAATAATGTGTGTCTGGGTTAGGACTATATTGAATAATGTGTGTCTGGGTAAGGACTATACTGAATAATGTGTCTGGGTAAGGACTATATTGAATAATGTGTGTCTGGGTTAGGACTATATTGAATAATGTGTGTCTGGGTTAGGACTATATTGAATAATGTGTGTCTGGGTTAGGACTATACTGAATAATGTGTGTCTGGGTAAGGACTACATTGAATAATGTGTGTCTGGGTTAGGACTATATTTAATAATGTGTCTGGGTAAGGACTATACTGAATAATGTGTCTGGTAAGGACTATATTGAATAATGTGTGTCTGGGTTAGGACTATATTGAATAATGTGTGTCTGGGTAAGGACTATACTGAATAATGTGTGTCTGGGTTAGGAATATATTGAATAATGTGTGTCTGGGTTAGGACTATATTGAATAATGTGTGTCTGGGTTAGGACTATATTGAATAATGTGTGTCTGGGTAAGGACTATATTGAATAATGTGTGTCTGGGTTAGGACTATATTGAATAATGTGTGTCTGGGTAAGGACTATATTGAATAATGTGTGTCTGGGTTAGGACTATATTGAATAATGTGTGTCTGGGTATCTATCTGTCCATATCTTTGTTGTCATATTTGGGAAATGTGTTGTTGAGTTGGGAAACAGGGTACAACAAAATGCTATAGAGCTACTTATATAGACCTACTTATATAGATCTACTTATATAGACCTACTTATATAGACCTACTTATATAGATCTACTTATATAGACCTACTTATATAGACCTACTTATAGGTCCACATCATAATGCTATAGACCTACTTATATAGACCTACTTATAGGTCCACATCATAATGATATAGACCTACTTATAGGTCCACATCATAATGATATAGACCTACTTATATAGACCTACTTATATAGACCTACTTATAGGTCCACATCATAATGATATAGACCTACTTATATAGACCTACTTATAGGTCCACATCATAATGCTATAGACCTACTTATATAGACTTACTTATATAGACCTACTTATATAGACCTACTTATAGGTCCACATCATCTGTAAATGTTAAACAGGAAACAACCCAGAGATGAGACTATTGTAGTTGTTGTTCAGTTCACGTGTTGACGTTTATTTAGTGTGATTAGTTCTCTACTAAACACTATTATAGAGAAGTACACTGCTTTCAACGTTGGAGTAGGATCAGAGGGTGGGTGTGTATAACATTGGTTCTGGTCCGTAGGCTCACTGCCCAGGTTAGAGTTAAATCTACAGGCTGCTGTTTGACGAGAACCGATTTGTTGTCCGTAGTCTGTGCTGCTGGAAGACTGTTCTCTGACGCATCCAAAATGGCACCCTATTCCTTATGTAGTGTACTACTTTTGACCAGGGCCCATAGGGTTTTGGTCAAAAGAAGGGCACTATATAGGGAATAATGTGCAGGGGCCCTGGTAAAAAAATAAATAAAATAGTGCACTATGTAGGGAATAAGATGCCATTTGGGATGCTGGGCCCTTCAGAAATGGTGCACTATGTAGGGAATAGGGAACCATTTGGGAAGTAACCTTTGTGTTTGGCTTGACCAGAGCCTTGGCATCATCTCTCTAGATATATTTGCCTAGTAGTGGAAAAGTAGCCATAGATTTAAGCCATTTTATTGCTGAATCCTGAGTGAGTATTAAGTTTATAGACAGATGTTTACTTTAGTAAATTTATCAACTTCAATCTGGAGATTTCAACAGATCTGCTCCTTCTAAACAGAAATGCCATCAAATGTTTCTCTTCTGCAGAAAACATTCGGTCTGTCCTATTGCTGTACGATGTGGGCTTTTTGAGGTTGGTTGAAAACAACTGAGTCTCTATACTTCTCTGTTAAGAGGACCAACTAACTCTCTATACTCTCTACACTACTGACTATAACTGGTTAACCTAACTATCTGGAGATGAATGTACTGACTATGACTGGTCCACCTAGCTATCTGGAGATGAATGTACTGACTATGACTGGTCCACCTAGCTATCTGGAGATGAATGTACTGACTATGACTGGTCCACCTAGCTATCTGGAGATGAATTCACTAAACGATTAGTGGCTCTGGATAAGAGCATCTGCTAAATGACTGACATGTCACTCTGAAGCATCTACTATATACACTACATGACCAAGTATGTGGACATCTGCTCATCAAAGATCTCATCCCAAAATCATAGGAAATAATTTGGAGTTGGTCCCCCCCTTTGCTGCTATAACAGCCTTCTATTTTCTGGGAAGGCTTTCCACTAGATGTTGGAACATTGCTGCTATAACAGCCTCCACTCTTCTGGGAAGGCTTTCCACTAGATGTTGGAACATTGCTGCTATAACAGCCTCCACTCTTCTGGGAAGGCTTTCCACTAGGATGTTGGAGCATTGCTGCGGGGACTTGCTCCCATTCAGCCACAAGCGCATTAGTGAGGTCAGGCACTGATGTTGGGCGATTAGGCCTGGCTCGCAGTCGGCGTTCCAATTCATCTTTGCAGGCCAGTCAAGTTCATCCACACCGATCTTGACAAACCATTTTTGTATGGACCTCGCTTTGTGCATTGTCATGCTGAAACAGGAAAAGGCCTTCCCCAAACTGTTGCCACAAAGTTGGAAGCACAGAAGCGTTAAAATTTTCCTTCACTGAAACTAAGAGGCCAAGGCAGAACCATGAAAAACAACCCCAGACCCCCTCCACCAAACTTCACAGTTGGCACTATGTATTGGGACAGGTAGCGTTCTCCTGGCATCCGCCAAACCCAGATTCGTCCGTTGGACTGCCAGACGGCGAAGCGTGATTCATCACTCCAGAAAACACATTTCCACTGCTCCAGAGTCCAATGATGGCAAGCTTTTTTGGCGGCGGATGCTCGGCCACGGAAACCCATTTCCTGAAACTCCCAACGAACAGTTGTTGTGCTGACGTTGCTTCCAGAGGCAGTTTGGAACTCGGTAGTGAGTGTTACAACCGAGGACAGACCATTGTTATGCGCTATGCGCTTCCAGCACTCGGCGGTGCCTACCTTTTATAGCCTCTTATACCCTAGCCTACCCTTAAACCCTAGCCTACCACATAACCTATTATAACCTCTTATATCCTGGCCTAACTCTTATAGCCTCTTATAGCCTCGTATAGCCTAGCCTACCTCTTATAGCCTCTTATATCCTAGCCTACCTCTTATAGCCTAGCCTACCACATAACCTCTTGCAACCTCTTATATCCTGGCCTACCTCTTATAGCCTCTTATAGCCTAGCCAACTTACATTTTACATTTACATTTTAAGAGGTAACTTCTTATAGTCTAGCCAAACTCTTCTAGCCTAGCCAACCTCTTATAGCCTCTTATAGCCTAGCCAAACTCTTCTAGCCTAGCCAAACTCTTATAGCCTAGCCAACCTCTTATAGCCTAGCCTACCTCTTATAGCCTCTTATAGCCTAGCCAAACTCTTCTAGCCTAGCCTACCTCGTATAGCCTAGCCTACCTCTTATAGCCTCTTATAGCCTAGCCAAACTCTTCTAGCCTAGCCAACCTCTTATAGCCTCTTATAGCCTAGCCAAACTCTTCTAGCCTAGCCAACCTCTTATAGCCTCTTATAGCCTAGCCAAACTCTTCTAGCCTAGCCAACCTCTTATAGCCTAGCCTACCTCTTATAGCCTCTTCTAGCCTAGCCAAACTCTTCTAGCCTAGCCAACCTCTTATAGTCTAGCCAACCTCTTATAGTCTAGCCTACCTCTTATAGCCTCTTATAGCCTAGCCAAACTCTTCTAGCCTAGCCAACCTCTTATAGCTTAGCCTACCTCTTATAGCCTCTTATAGCCTAGCCAAACTCTTCTAGCCTAGCCAAACTCTTCTAGCCTAGCCAAACTCTTCTAGCCTAGCCAAACTCTTCTAGCCTAGCCTACCTCTTATAACCTAGCCTACCTCTTATAACCTAGCCAACCTCTTATAACCTAGCCTACCTCCTATACCCTAACCTACCTCGTATCTGTAGATAATTGTGAGTTGTGTGTCTGTATTAGAGGGGGGGGGGGGAGATCTGAAAGCATGTTTTATATCAAGATGGGAAAAGAAATCAAACTGGATTGTGGAATGTAAACCATTCTCCTATTTACTTGAAGTATGTAGTGGTGGTGTCTGCCAAGTAGTCTTGCTTAAAGGAATATTATTACCCCAGATCTTCACTATTTGAATGTAAACTACTAAACCGTAGATATTTGCTTTCCTTGCAGTTCATAGTTTGATATTGTGGAGAAAGTTATCCCTTGCCCTTAATCACTTCCCTGTACCGTGTCAATGTTACTGGTTGTTGTTGTTTACAAATTACACTCGGGAAAACAAAATGGGGGTTTTTGTTTGGTTGATGTTCATGCAGGGTTTCATTTAATTATTTTTTTTTTTAAGTATTTTAATTTTATTAAAATATAATAAAACACAGCCACGGTCAAATACAATTATTTAGTTTTTACTGTACAGGTCAGAATCAAAGGTAATAATCACAGGCGATAACCACGGGTAGTAACGACGGGTAGTAACCACGGGTAGTAACCACGGGTAATAACCACGGGTAATAACCATGGGTAATAACCACGGGTAGTAACCACGGGTAATAACCACGGGTAATAACCACGGGTAGTAACCACGGGTAATAACCACGGGTAATAACCACGGGTAATAACCACGGGTAGTAACCACGGGTAATAACCACGGGTAGTAACCACGGGTAATAACCACGGGTAGTAACCACAGGTAATAACCACGGGTAATAACCACGGGTAATAACCACGGGTAGTAACCACGGGTAATAACCACAGGTAATAATCACAGGTTATAACCACAGGTAATAACCACGGGTAGTAACCACAGGTAATAACCACAGGTAATAACCACAGGTAGTAACCACAGGTAGTAACCACAGGTAATAACCACGGGTAATAATCACAGGTAATAACCACAGGTAATAACCACAGGTGATAATTCCTAATTATCCTTTTCTAAAAAGGATTTCAGAAAAGGATCATACCACCTCTGATTCCACCATTTCAATATCAAAGCTTACAATTTTGAGACACAGACGCATTAGGTTCACAATACTACAGGCTACGTATTTCAAAGATACATTTATTGTCAACTTCTACTTAAGAACCAGTTTAAATGAAGGTAATTCACAGAATTCAGAAAGCCAAAAGCTTGACTCAACATTTTGAATAAGTCATAATTCATACATTATGCAGAAGCAAACATTGAATAAAAGGTGTATTTACAAAGGCCTCTGACCATTTAGCTCATGTGTTCAAGTTTATGTTCAAGACCAGTCTAAATGTAAAGGAGATTAATCAGAAACAACAGAGAGAAGAAGCCTGATATAGCTTGCTAAAGTGACACGCTAACGTTTCAGTCCCAATCCACTAGCCTTCTGAAAGACACTGAGAAAGACCTGGGCACAATTTTTTTTTTACAGAAGAAACGTTCAGACAGAAATGGAATGTATGGTGTAGACGACCAGTCACATCAGATGGTCTTGTCTTCGTCAAGTAGAATAGGGAATTGTGTTGAATCTATTCAGTACATGTCTGTCTGTCTGTCTGTCTGTCTGTCTGTCTGTCTGTCTGTCTGTCTGTCTGTCTGTCTGTCTGTCTGTCTGAAAGCCCTGTAGAAGCTGTCTGTATTACTACTGTAACGTTATTTAATAACCAGGAAGTCCATTAAATTCGGAAACCTTTCCCTAAATCCTCTAGTTATACAGAAATCCTGTTTGGAGTATTCCGGATTCCCTGCTTATTCCCTACTGATTCTAGCCTGTTGAGGATAGGGGGCAGTATTTTCACGGCCGGATGAAAAACGTACCCAAATTAAACTGGTTACTACTCTTGCCCAGAAACTAGAATATGCATATTATTAGTAGATTTGGATAGAAAACACTCTGAAGTTTCTACAACCGTTTGAATGGTGTCTGTGAGTGTAACAGAACTCATATTGCAGGCAAAAACCTGAGAAAAATTCAACCAGGAAGTGGAGGATCTGAGAATTGTAGTTCTTCTTTCTAATCCCTTTCGAAACTACAGTGTCTGTGGGGTCACGTTGCACTTCCTAAGGTTTCAATTGGCTGTCAAAAGCCTTAAGAAAGTTGTTTCATCTGTCTCCTGTAACTGGCAGAGTATAGGAGCTCAGTCACTGAGTGGACTGCCTGGGGACAAAGGGATTGGATATGCGCGGTCCCGCGAGCGCGCTGTTCCTTTTTTTTCTCCTTGAATGAATACGCTATTGTCCGGTTGGAATATTATCGCATTTTTACATTAAAAATCCAATAAAGATTGATTTTAAACAACGTTTGACATGCTTCTAAGTACGGTAATGGAACATTTTGACTTTTTGTGTCTCAAATTGCGCTCGCGCGTTATGCCTTTGGATAGTGACCTGAACGCACGAACAAAACGGAGGTATTTGGACATAAATATGGATTATTTTGAACAAAAACAACATTTCTTGTGGAAGTAGCAGTCCTGGGAGTGCATTCTGACGAAGATCAGCAAAGGTAAGAGAATATTTATAATCCTAATTCTGAGTTTAGGTGACCCCGAACTTGGCGGGTGTCTGTATAGCTTGCTGTGATGGTGAGCTATGTACTCAGAATATTGAAAAATGTGCTTTCTCCGTAAAGCTATTTTAAAATCTGACACAGCGGTTGCATAAAGGAGTTCTGTATCTATAATTCTTAAAATAATTGTTATATATTTTGTCAACGTTTATGATGAGTATTTTTGTAAATTCACCGGAGGTTTTTGGTGGGAATACATTTTCTGAACATCACGCGCCAATGTAAAATGCTGTTTTTGGATATAAATATGAACTTTATCGAACAAAACATACATGTATTGTGTAACATGATGTCCTAGGAGTGTCATCTGATGAAGATCGTCAAAGGTTAGTGCTTCATTTAGCTGTGTTTTGGGTTTTTGTGACATATATCCTTGCTTGGAAAATGGCTGTGTGGTTATTTTTGTCTATGTACTCTCCAAACATAATCTAATGTTTTGCTTTCGCTGTAAAGCCTTTTTGAAATCGGACAATGTGGTTGGATTAAGGAGAAGTGTATCTTTAAAATGGTGTAAAATAGTGAGAGAATAAAATAATGAGAAATTGAAATGATTAGATTTTTGAGGTTTGTATTTCGCGCCCTGCTGTTCCATTGGATGTTGGCTAGGCATTCCGCTAGCAGAACGTCTGTTCTCAACAGGCTCTAGGACTCCTCCAACTAGGATTTCTGGAAAACCTGGGAATTTTGGAAAAGTTACCGAAATTTCGCAACCTTACAGAAGACCTTCCCCCGGGGAGTCTTTTGTTTAGCGGTACTTTCCGACGGGAAGAGACTTGAGGCAGGTGAAGCTGTCGGGGGACTTGGACAGCAGCACTGGGTTCCCATCCAACCTCACCTCTATCAGGTTGGGTCTGATGTAGTACGTGTTGTTGCCATTACAGAACGTGTCGGTGGTGACATCAGTGATGTTGTTGTTCTGTAATGGCAGAGAAAAGAGAGAAGAAGAGCAGGATCATTATTACTTTAGGACAGGGATGGGCAACTTTGATGGGGTAGTGAATCATGTGGAGCCGCAGTGGTTCGCGGGTCTGCATATGCACATCCATACCCACACATGCAGTCAAGTGATTTGTGCAATCAAACTATTTGTGCAGTTAAAGTACTTAAAGGTGCAATATGCAGAAATGCTACGCCATTTCCTGGTTGCAAAAATGTCAGTTTATGTGACAAATAAGCACTGTGTAGAGGATGTAGAGTGTAGAGAATTATTGTACCATCTAAACCACTGTGAAATATATTTTCCATAACTAAGAATATTGTATTTTTAGCTGTTTGAAGCTGGTGGACAAAACCGAAAGTAAAAGACGCAAAAACTAAACTTGAGAACGGGAAGCATAGAAATAGAGCACATAGAACAGATCTACCACTTCTTAGACTTGCTTTCAACGAGAATGACAGACCTATAAAATAACATTTCTATGTGAATTTGGTTCGAGTCGCCCAAAAAGTGACACATTGCAGCTTTAACTCTCTTCACTAAATGCATTTTAAAAGTAGCCAGGGCCGTCCCTGGCCTTTTACTCTCAACAGTAAGTTCCGAGTTCTGGGCCATCAGTTGCCCATCCCTGGGTAAGGGTAATCCCTGCTCTAGGAGTTTTTCTTGGTCATGTATGAGCAGGAGAAACTCATGCCCCAGACAGCACTCAGAGAGCAGTGCTTTTTTGACCAACACATGAAGACAGCAGAGCTATTTGACAATTTCAATAATTTTTCCTTGTCAGGTCAAGCAATTAGGTTAAGCACTCAGATTTCTGGGTGGGAAACTTTGGAAAAGTTTCTGGAACTTTGCTAGCTCTGTCAGGATAAACTCAGACTCATATGCATGCCGTTTTGAACTCATTCTGTAGTGTCCAGTCTGAGTCTAGTGTGTGGTACTGACCTGTAGGTGAATAATGCGAACGCTCTCAGGGATCACTGGCACGGCCTCCAGCTCATTGTCTCCGAGGAACAGGTTAACCAGCTGCTTCAGTTTCTGCATGAAATCACCAACATTATTAAATGCGCTGACGACGATACATCTTGAAATATCCTCTTGTACTTTTAATAGTCAGTATACAAGGATTATTTCTCATTCCTTTTTACAACTCCATCCTTCCTAACATGCAAGGGTATGTTATTAAGGGGAAGGTAGTCCTGGAAATGCTCCAATCAGCCACCTGACGAGCCACAGTCAAGCACACAAGGTGGCTAACATTGTAGCTAGCTACACAATCACTCAACGTCTTGAACTGTCTTACCTGACAAAGATCCCAGTGGGATGGAAACATTGCTGTTGAGTACCTTAATACACCACTTGGGAGTATAATAGACTGAAACATACCTTGAAGGCGTTGGCCTTGACCCCTTTGGTTTTGAGATGATTGTGGTTGGCGTTGAAGGTTGTGAGCTTGCCGGGCAGCATGGGCAGCTTGACCAGATGGTTCTCAGCCAAATTGAGTTCCTCCAACAGGGTAAGCTTGGAGAACGCTCCGTCCTGGATCTCCGAGATCAGGTTCCCCGTCAGGTCGATTCTCTTCAGAGTCACTGGAGATAAGATGGAAAATAGAACGTAGAACAAAGAACATACTCTAATTCTAGAATCAGAATCGAACGTAAGTTCAGAGATCAGGTTCCCCGTCAGGTCGATTCTCTTCAGAGTCTCTGGCATAGAATAGATTGGAGTAGAATAGAATAGAACTTAATTGTCGATCCGAGGTTGTAAAATTGCGAAATTGCTGTTTTATCTAACACATAGCACTGCTAAGCTATAGCCCTCATGCTCTGATGGGAATGGTTAATCTATAAATAAAGTAAGTTATGCAATATTTTGACTAATTTCCACATGTACACACAGAGATATGGATGATTCAGAACTATCCTTCTGGGAGTGTAAACTTCTGCAGGGTAAATCTAAAACTGGGATAGAGACCGAAAGAGTTTGCCAGACATTCCGTCTCGCCAGCTTTAAATCCAGATGTGCCTCTACTTATGTCAGTAAAGGTCCATGGCCGGGCCTCGAGGGGCCCACATAACATCAACGAACACAAACACATGCCCAACTAAAGGAAGCATTTAGATGTCTACAGACCCTCCGCAAGGCCAAGAAATGTCCATCTGTTATCTTTCCTTCTTCCCTGAATGAATGTTCCTCTGCATATATTGGACATGTTCCAGTACTATTATATATATTGGACATGTTCCAGTAGTATTATATATGTATATATATATATATATGTTGGACATGTTCCAGTAGTATTATATATAATGGACATGTTCCAGTAGTATTATATATGTTGGACATGTTCCAGTAGTATATATATTGGACATGTTCCAGTAGTATTATATATGTTGGACATGTTCCAGTAGTATTATATATGTTGGACATGTTCCAGTAGTATTATATATATTGGACATGTTCCAGTAGTATTATATATGTTGGACATGTTCCAGTAGTATTATATATATTGGACATGTTCCAGTAGTATTATATATATTGGACATGTTCCAGTAGTATTATATGTATATTGGACATGTTCCAGTAGTATTAAATATATTGGACATGTTCCAGTACTATTATATATATTGGACATGTTCCAGTAGTATTAAATATATTGGACATGTTCCAGTACTATTATATATATTGGACATGTTCCAGTAGTATTATATATAATGGACATGTTCCAGTAGTATTATATATATTGGACATGTTCCAGTAGTATTAAATATATTGGACATGTTCCAGTACTATTATATATATTGGACATGTTCCAGTAGTATTATATATGTATATATATATATATATGTTGGACATGTTCCAGTAGTATTATATATAATGGACATGTTCCAGTAGTATTATATATGTTGGACATGTTCCAGTAGTATATATATTGGACATGTTCCAGTAGTATTATATATGTTGGACATGTTCCAGTAGTATTATATATGTTGGACATGTTCCAGTAGTATTATATATATTGGACATGTTCCAGTAGTATTATATATGTTGGACATGTTCCAGTAGTATTATATATATTGGACATGTTCCAGTAGTATTATATATATTGGACATGTTCCAGTAGTATTATATGTATATTGGACATGTTCCAGTAGTATTATATATAATGGACATGTTCCAGTAGTATTAAATATATTGGACATGTTCCAGTACTATTATATATATTGGACATGTTCCAGTAGTATTAAATATATTGGACATGTTCCAGTACTATTATATATATTGGACATGTTCCAGTAGTATTATATATAATGGACATGTTCCAGTAGTATTATATATATTGGACATGTTCCAGTAGTATTAAATATATTGGACATGTTCCAGTACTATTATATATATTGGACATGTTCCAGTAGTATTATATATAATGGACATGTTCCAGTAGTATTATATATATTGGACATGTTCCAGTAGTATTATATATATTGGACATGTTCCAGTAGTATTATATGTATATTGGACATGTTCCAGTAGTATTATATATAATGGACATGTTCCAGTAGTATTAAATATATTGGACATGTTCCAGTACTATTATATATATTGGACATGTTCCAGTAGTATTATATATAATGGACATGTTCCAGTACTATTATAGATAATGGACATGTTCCAGTAGT
Organism: Salmo trutta; assembly: GCF_901001165.1. Lineage (NCBI taxonomy): Eukaryota > Metazoa > Chordata > Actinopteri > Salmoniformes > Salmonidae > Salmo > Salmo trutta. The sequence goes on along the minus strand of NC_042970.1, from coordinate 1,611,107 downwards.
ATTATATATAATGGACATGTTCCAGTACTATTATATATATTGGACATGTTCCAGTAGTATTATATATAATGGACATGTTCCAGTAGTATTATATATAATGGACATGTTCCAGTAGTATTATATACAGTGCTCAAAAAAATAAAGGGAACACTAAAACAACACATCCTAGATCTGAATGAATGAAATAATCTTATTAAATACTATTTTCTTTACATAGTTGAATGTGCTGACAACAAAATCACACAAAAATAAGCAATGGAAATCCAATTTATCAACCCATGGAGGTCTGGATTTGGAGTCACACTCAAAATTAAAGTGGATAACCACACTACAGGCTGATCCAACTTTGATGTAATGTCCTTAAAACAAGTCAAAATGAGGCTCAGTAGTGTGTGTGGCCTCCACGTGCCTGTATGACCTCCCTACAACGCCTGGGCATTCTCCTGATGAGGTGGCGGATGGTCTCCTGAGGGATCTCCTCCCAGACCTGGACTAAAGCATCCGCCAACTCCTGGACAGTCTGTGGTGCAATGTGGCGTTGGTGGATGGAGCAAGACATGATGTCCCAGGTGTGCTCAATTGGATTCAGGTCTGGGGAACGGGCGGGCCAGTCAATAGCATCAATGCCTTCCTCTTGCAGGAACTGCTGACACACTCCAGCCACATGAGGTCTAGCATTGTCTTGCATTAGGAGGAACCCAGGGCCAACCGCACCAGCATATGGTCTCACAAGGGGTCTGAGGATCTCATCTCGGTACCTAATGGCAGTCAGGCTACCTCTGGCGAGCACATGGAGGGCTGTGTGGCCCCCCAAAGAAATGCCACCCCACACCATGACTGACCCACCGCCAAACCGGCCATGCTGGAGGATGTTGCAGGCAGCAGAACGTTCTCCACGGCGTCTCCAGACTCTGTCACGTCTGTCACATGTGCTCAGTGTGAACCTGCTTTCATCTGTGAAGAGCACAGGGCGCCAGTGGGGAATTTGCCAATCTTGGTGTTCTCTGGCAAATGCCAAACGTCCTGCATGGTGTTGGGCTGTAAGCACAACCCCCACCTGTGGACGTCGGGCCCTCATACCACCCTCATGGAGTCTGTTTATGACCGTTTGAGCAGACACACCCCCCTGTGGCTCAGTTGGTAGAGCATGGTGTTTGCAACACCAGCATGGTGTGTGCAACGCCAGGGTTGTGGGTTCGATTCCCACAGGGGGCCAGGACAAAAACAAATGTATGAAATGTATGTATTCACTACTGTAAGTTGCTCTGGATAAGAGTGTCTGCTAAATGACTAAAATGTAAATTTGTGGCCTGCTGGAGGTCATTTTGCAGGGCTCTGGCAGTGCTCCTCCTGCTCCTCCTTGCACAAAGGCGGAGGTAGCGGTCTTGCTGCTGGGTTGTTGGCCTTCTCCACGTCTCCTGATGTACTGGCCTGTCTCCTGGTAGCGCCTCTATGCTCTGGACACTACGCTGACTGACACAGTAAACCTTCTTGCCACAGCCCGCATTGATGTGCCATCCTGGATGAGCTGCACTACCTGAGCCACTTGTGTGGGTTGTAGACTCCGTCTCATGCTACCACTAGAGTGAAAGCACCGCCAGCATTCAAAAGTGACCAAAACATCAGCCAGGAAGCATAGGAACTGAGAAGTGGTCTGTGGTCACCAACTGCAGAACCACTCCTTTATTGGGGGTGTCTTGTTAATTGCCTATAATTTCCACCTGTTGTCTATTCCATTTGCACAACAGCATGTGATATTTATTGTCAATCAGTGTTGCTTCCTAAGTGGACAGTTTGATTTCACAGAAGTGTGATTGACTTGGAGTTACATTGTGTTGTTTAAGTGTTCCCTTTATTTTTTTGAGCAGTGTATATATATTGGACATGTTCCAGTAGAATTATATATATATATATTGGACAGCCTTCCCTGTAGCTCAGTTGGTAGAGCATGGTGTTTGCAACACCAGGGTTGTGGGTTCGATTCCCACGGGGGGCCAGCACAAAAAAAAAAAAATGTATGAAAAAAAATGTATGAAATTGTATGAAATGTATGCATTCACTACTGTAAGTCGCTCTGGATAAGAGCGTCTGCTAAATGACGTAAATGTTAAAAAATGTTAAACATGTTACAGTAGTATTACTTCCCAGGTTTCTAGAAATCCTGGTGTATCCCAGATATCTGGCTTCAGGTGAAAATAAGCAAGGAGAGGATCCTCCAACCAGGACATTTGGAAAAGTCAGTTTTCTTTGGATCTGGAAACTTCCCTACTCACCGATATCTGCAAAGTCTTTATTGGTGATCTTGTTGATCTTGTTATAGCGTGCGTAGAAGTAGGCAGTCTCCTTGGGCAGGGTGGACACAGCAGTCATCTCTGGAACGACCTCCTCACAGTACACAGAGCCGGTCAGACACACACACAGCAGGCATGTGGGCAGCTCTGGGGACACAGAACACACAGGGTGGATGGATGGATGGATTATGGATGGATGGATGGATTATGGATGGATGGATGGATGGATGGATGGATGGATGGATGGATGGATGGGTGGATGGATGGGTGGATGGATGGGTGGATGGGTGGATGGATTATGGATGGATGGATGAATTATGGATGGATGGATGGATGGATGGATGGGTGGATGGGTTATGGATGGATGGATGGATGGATGGATGGATTATGGAAGGATGGATGGATGGATGGGTGGATGGGTTATGGATGGATGAATTGACTGACAGATTTTTGTGTCATTAAAGGGTCTTGAATCTTTCAGATGCCCAACCTACAGTTGAAGTCGGAAGTTTACATATACCTTAGCCAAATACATTTAAACTCAGTTTTTCACAATTCCCGACATTTAATCCTAGTAAGAATTCCCTGTCTTAGGTCAGTTAGGATCACCACTTTATTTTAAGAATGTGAATGTCAGAATAATAGTAGAGAATGATTTATTTCAGCTTTTATTTCTTTCATCACATTCCCAGTGGGTCAGAAGTTTACATACACTCAATCAGTATTTGGTAGCATTGCCTTTAAATTGTTTAACTTGGGTCAAACGTTACAGGTAGCCTTCCATTAGCTTCCCACCATAAATTGGGTGAATTTTGTCTCATTCCTCCTGACAGAGCTGGTGTAACTGAGTCAGGTTTGAGGGCCTCCTTGCTTTTTCGGTTCTTCCCACAAATGTTCTATGGGATTGAGGTCAGGGCTTTGTGATGGCCACTCAAATACCTTGACTTTGTTGTCCTTAAGCCATTTTGCCACAACTTTGGAAGTATGCTTGGGGTCATTGTCCATTTGGAAGACCCCATTTACATTTACGTTTTAGTCATTTAGCAGACGCTCTTATCCAGAGCGACTTACAGTAGTGAATACATTTCATAATTTTTTTTCCTCCGTACTGGCCCCCGGTGGGAATCAAACCCACAACCCTGGTGTTGCAAACACCATGCTCTACCAACTGAGCCACCCGGGCTATAGGGGCCTCTGGTACTATAATGGAGACTATAGCCAAGGTATAATGGCTATAGGGGCCTCTGTTACTATAATGGAGACTATAGCCAAGGTATAATGGCTATAGGGGCCTCTGTTACTATAATGGAGACTATAGCCAAGGTATAATGGCTATAGGGGCCTCTGGTACTATAATGGAGGCTATAGCCAAGGTATAATGGCTATAGGGGCCTCTGGTACTATAATGGAGGCTATAGCCAAGCTATAATGGCTATAGGGGCCTCTGGTACTATAATGGAGGCTATAGCCAAGGTATAATGGCTATAGGGGCCTCTGTTACTATAATGGAGGCTATAGCCAAGGTATAATGGCTATAGGGGCCTCTGTTACTATAATGGAGGCTATAGCCAAGGTATAATGGCTATAGGGGCCTCTGTTACTATAATGGAGGCTATAGCCAAGGTATAATGGCTATAGGGGCCTCTGGTACTATAATGGAGGCTATAGCCAAGGTATAATGGCTATAGGGGCCTCTGTTACTATAATGGAGTCTATAGCCAAGGTATAATGGCTATAAGGCCCTCTGGTACTATAATGGAGGCTATAGCCAAGGTATAATGGCTATAGGGGCCTCTGTTACTATAATGGAGGCTATAGCCAAGGTATAATGGCTATAAGGCCCTCTGGTACTATAATGGAGGCTATAGCCAAGGTATAATGGCTATAGGGGTCTCTGGTACTATATCGGAGGCTATAGCCAAGTTGTGAGATTTCTCTCCTCTAAGTCATGTTTTTAATAAACTCAGATGTCTGCCTGGTGTACAGAGCAAACAACATGACCAGAGTTTTCTTCAGCCTGCCAGATGTGTGTGTGTGTGTGGGGGGGCACAATGAAACTTGTACTGGTTGTATTGCACCATCGATCAAGTACAGCTATAGGATTGAAATGATTTTAAATTGGATTTGAAGCCAGGTTTGTTCCTCTCCCAGGCCGACAAGAAACCCACACAAACACAGCAGACAGACAGACAGACAGACAGACAGACAGACAGACAGACAGGCAGACGTGGTGCATGACAGCTTCCAATTAGTGCTGTTGTGTGTTCCCCCCTGATCCCTTTGCTACCCCACACAGCTAGGCAGTACATCAGGAAAGAGACTGAGTCTGGGAGAGGGAGAGGCAGGGAGACAAAGACTGAGGCAGGGAGAGAGGGAGAGGCAGGGAAAGGCATGGGGAGACAGGGAGACAAAGACTGAGGCAGGGAGAGAGGGAGAGGCAGGGAAAGGCATGGGGAGACAGGGAGACAAAGACTGAGGCAGGGAGAGAGGGAGAGGCAGGGAAAGGCATGGATAGACAGGGAGACAAAGACTGAGGCAGGGAGAGAGGGAGAGGCAGGGAAAGGCATGGATAGACAGGGAGACAAAGACTGAGGCAGGGAGAGAGGGAGAGGCAGGGAAAGGCATGGATAGACAGGGAGACAAAGACTGAGGCAGGGCGAGAGGGAGAGGCAGGGAAAGGCATGGATAGACAGGGAGACAAAGACTGAGGCAGGGAGAGAGGGAGAGGCAGGGAAAGGCATGGATAGACAGGGAGACAAAGACTGAGGCAGGGAGAGAGGGAGAGGCAGGGAAAGGCATGGGGAGACAGGGAGACAAAGACTGAGGCAGGGAGAGAGGGAGAGGCAGGGAAAGGCATGGATAGACAGGGAGACAAAGACTGAGGCAGGGAGAGAGGGAGAGGCAGGGAAAGGCATGGATAGACAGGGAGACAAAGACTGAGGCAGGGAGAGAGGGAGAGGCAGGGAAAGGCATGGATAGACAGGGAGACAAAGACTGAGGCAGGGAGAGAGGGAGAGGCAGGGAAAGGCATGGGGAGACAGGGAGACAAAGGCTGAGGCAGGGCGAGAGGGAGAGGCAGGGAAAGGCATGGATAGACAGGGAGACAAAGACTGAGGCAGGGAGAGAGGGAGAGGCAGGGAAAGGCATGGATAGACAGGGAGACAAAGACTGAGGCAGGGCGAGAGGGAGAGGCAGGGAAAGGCATGGATAGACAGGGAGACAAAGACTGAGGCAGGGAGAGAGGGAGAGGCAGGGAAAGGCATGGGGAGACAGGGAGACAAAGACTGAGGCAGGGCGAGAGGGAGAGGCAGGGAAAGGCATGGATAGGCAGGGAGACAAAGACTGAGGCAGGGAGAGAGGGAGAGGCAGGGAAAGGCATGGATAGACAGGGAGACAAAGACTGAGGCAGGGAGAGAGGGAGATGGAGAGTGAGGCAGGGAGAGAGGGAGAGTCAGAGGGAGAGACCAGTATGGACAGAGGGAGAAGGGGAGGGAGAGAAGGGCAGGGAGGGAGGAAGAAGCAGAGAAAGCTAAAGTAGCTATCTTACCTGAGGCTGGGGCATCGTCTGGTTCATCAGCAGGCAGGAAGACCATGCTGGAGTCATAGTCCTCTCCCAGCCACAACTCTGCTGCTTCTCTCTAGTGGAGGATAGAGTAACACTGTTAGGATTAACACTGTAGAGTAACACTGTTAGGATTAATACTGTAGAATAACACTGTTAGGATTAATACTGTAGAATAGCACTGTTAGGATTAACACTGTAGAATAACACTGTTAGGATTTACACTGTAGAGTAACACTGTTCGGATTAACACTGTAGAGTAACACTGTTAGGATTAATACTGTAGAATAGCACTGTAGAATAGCACTGTTAGGGTTAACACTGTAGAATAACACTGTTAGGATTAACACTGTAGAATAACACTGTTAGGGTTAATACTGTAGAGTAACACTGTTAGGATTAACACTGTAGAATAACACTGTTAGGATTAACACTGTAGAATAACACTGTTAGGATTAACACTGTAGAATAGCACTGTTAGGATTAACACTGTAGAATAACACTGTTAGGGTTAACACTGTAGAATAACACTGTTAGGATTAACACTGTAGAATAGCACTGTTAGGATTAACACTGTTAGGATTAACACTGTTAGGATTAATACTGTAAAATAGCACTGTTAGGATTAACACTGTTAGGATTAACACTGTAGAATAGCACTGTTAGGATTAACACTGTAGAATAACACTTTTAGGATTAACACTGTACAATAACACTTAGGATTAACACTGTAGAATAACACTGTTAGGATTAACACTGTAGAATAGCACTGTTAGGATTAACACTGTAGAATAACACTGTTAGGATTAACACTGTAGAATAGCACTGTTAGGATTAACACTGTAGAATAACACTTTTAGGATTAACACTGTAGAATAACACTGTTAGGATTAACACTGTAGAATAACACTGTTAGGATTAACACTGTTAGGATTAATACTGTTGAATAGCACTGTTAGGATTGACACTGTAGAATAACAATGTTTGGATTAATACTGTAGAATAGCACTGTTAGGATTAACACTGTTAGGATTAATACTGTAGAATAGCAATGTTAGAATTAACACTGTAGAATAACACTGTTAGGATTAACACTGTTAGGATTAATACTGTAGAATAGCACTGTTAGGATTAACACTGTAGAATAGCACCGTTAGGATTAACACTGTTAGGATTAACACTGTAGAATAGCACTGTTAGGATTAACACTGTAGAATAACACTTTTAGGATTAACACTGTACAATAACACTGTTAGGATTAACACTGTAGAATAACACTGTTAGGATTAACACTGTAGAATAGCACTGTTAGGGTTAACACTGTAGAATAACACTGTTAGGATTAACACTGTTAGGATTAATACTGTTGAATAGCACTGTTAGGATTAACACTGTAGAATTACACTCTTAGGATTAACACTGTAGAATAGCACTGTTAGGATTAACAATGTAGAATAACACTGTTAGGATTAACACTGTAGAATAGCACTGTTAGGATTAACACTGTAGAATAACACTTTTAGGATTAACACTGTAGAATAACACTGTTAGGATTAACACTGTAGAATAGCACTGTTAGGGTTAACACTGTAGAATAACACTGTTAGGATTAACACTGTTAGGATTAATACTGTTGAATAGCACTGTTAGGATTAACACTGTAGAATAACACTGTTTGGATTAATACTGCAGAATAGCACTGTTAGGATTAACACTGTTAGGATTAATACTGTAGAATAGCAATGTTAGGATTAACACTGTAGAATAACACTGTTAGGATTAACACTGTTAGGATTAATACTGCAGAATAGCACTGTTAAGATTAACACTGTAGAATAGCACTGTTAGGATTAACACTGTAGAATAGCACTGTTAGGATTAACACTGTAGAATAACACTGTTAGGATTAACACTGTAGAATAACACTGTAGAATAACTCTGTTAGGATTAACACTGTAGAATGACATTGTGTGTAGGTCCGGGGGGGGGGGGTCTCGTAGGTCTGGGAGAGTGTCTCGCTGGTCTGGGCGGGGTGTCTATTGATCCGATGCCTCTGTGTGGAGTGTTGGGGCTACGTTTGAGTTTGAATTGTTGGTGTACTGGACAGTTACGGCAGGAAAATTCCCCTAACTTTCCCAAATAATCCCAGGTTTTCCAGAAATCAAATCAAATCAAATTGTATTTGTCACATGCTCTGAATACAACAGGTGAAGACCTTACAGTGAAATGTTTACTTACAAGCACTTAACCAACAAAGCAGATTTATGAAGAAAAAAATATTTTAATATAACAAATAATTAAGGAGCAATAATAAAATACCAATGTGGAGGCTATATACAGGGTGTTACGGTACAGAGTCAATGTGGAGGCTATATACAGGGTGTTACGGTACAGAGTCAATGTGGAGGCTATGTACAGGGTGTTACGGTACAGAGTCAATGTGGAGGCTATATACAGGGTGTTACGGTACAGAGTCAATGTGGAGGCTTAATACAGGGTGTTACAGTACAGAGTCAATGTGGAGGCTATATACAGGGGGTACCGGTACAGAGTCAATGTGGAGGCTATATACAGGGGGTACCAGTACAGAGTCAATGTGGAGGCTATATACAGGGGGTACTGGTACAGAGTCAATGTGGAGGCTATATACAGATGGTACCGGTACAGAGTCAATGTGGAGGCTATATACAGGGGGGTGCCGGTACAGAGTCAATGTGGAGGCTATATACAGGGTGTTACGGTACAGAGTCAATGTGGAGGCTATATACAGGGAGTACCTGTACAGAGTCAATGTGGAGCCTATATACAGGGTGTTACGGTACAGAGTCAATGTGGAGGCTATATACAGGGGGTACCAGTACAGAGTCAATGTGGAGGCTATATACAGGGGGTGACGGTACAGAGTAAATGTGGAGACTATATACAGGGGGTACCAGTACAGAGTCAATGTGGAGGCTATATACAGGGTGTACCAGTACAGAGTCAATGTGGAGGCTATATACAGGGGGTACCAGTACACAGTCAATGTGGAGGCTATTTACAGGGAGTACCGGTACAGAGTCAATGTGGAGGCTATATACAGGGGGTACCGGTACAGAGTCAATGTGGAGGCTATATACAGGGTATTACGGACCAGAGTCAATGTGGAGGCTATATACAGGGCGTACCGGTGCAGAGTCAATGTGGAGGCTATATACAGGGTATTACGGTACAGTCAATGTGGAGGCTATATACAGGGGGTACCGGTACAGAGTCAATGTGGAGGCTATATACAGGGTATTACGGTACAGAGTCAATGTGGAGGCTATATACAGGGGGTACCAGTACAGAGTCAATGTGCGGAGGCACCGGTTAGTCAAGGTAATTGAGGTAATATGTACATGTAGGTAAAGGGACTATGGGTAATTAACAGAGAGTAGCAGCAGTGTAAAAATGGGGAGGGGGGGACAATGCAAATAGTCCGGGTAGCAATTTGATAAACTGTTCAACAGTCTTATGGCTTGGGGGTAGAAGCTGTTAAGGAGCCTTTTGTTCCTAGACTTGGCACTCTGGTACCGCTTGCCGTTCGGTAGCAGAGAGAACAGTCTATGACTAGGGTGGTTAGAGTCCTTGGCAATTTTTTGGCATTCCTCTGACACCGCCTGGTATAGAGGTTCTGGATGGCAGGAAGTTTGGCCCCTGTGATGTACTGGGCCGTACTCATTACCCTCCTTAGTGCCTTGCGGTCAGAGCCCGAGCAGTTGCCATACCAGGCAGTAATGCAACCAGCCAGGATGCTCTTGATGGTGCAGCTGTAGAACCTTTTGAGGATCTGAGGACCCATGCCAAATATCTTCAGTCTCCTGAGGGGGAATAGGCATTGTCGTGGCCTCTTCACGACTGTCTTGGTGTGTTTCGTCCATGATAGTTTACTGGTGATGTGGACATCAAGGAACTTGAAGCTCTCAACCTGCTCCACTACAGCCCTGTTGATGAGAATGGGGGCTTGCTCGGTCCTCCTTTTTTCTGAAGTCCACAATCCTGGATATCCTAAGCCCTCCTTATTTCGGACATCTTTCAACCGGGATTTCTGTAAAACCTGGGAATTTTTCGGGATGTTACTGTAATTTTGACATACAGTACACCTGTGCACGCATCCTCTCAGTTCATATGGTCATATGGTGGGACAAACTGCAACTTCAACACCAAGTAACTTTATATTGGCATCCCTGAAGATCTGACTGTTTCTGTCATCGTTTGTTGTTGTCACGTCCTGACCATGGTAAGCTGTTATTTTCTATGGTAGAGTAGGTCAGGGTGTGACAGGGGGGTTTATTTATTCTATGTCTTCTATTTCTATGTTGTTAGGTTCTAGTTTTGTATTTTTATGTTGGTTTGTTTGGGATGATCTCCAATTAGAGGCAGCTGGTCCTCGTTGTCTCTAATTGGAGATCATACTTAACTAGGGTTTTTTTCTATCTGGGTTTTGTGGGTGATTATTTTTGAGTAGTGTTTGTTTCACCTCTGTGTCATGGTTTGTTGTTTTGTTTATTCAGTTTATTTTATGTATTGCTTAGTTTCACAGATTAAATAAAATGTGGAACGACACACACGCTGCACTTTGATCTACTCCTTTCCACAGCCGTGACAGTTGCTGTATTTTGGAGAGCACAGATGTACTGTGATCTTCCAGCTTCTCTGGCCATCTGGCAGAAACATCAACTTTGAGCTTTTGTTAGCATTGTTTGACTTTGGTGTCTTTCAGGAGTATACACTCTTCACTTGTTATAGTTAAACTAACTAAAAGCTGTTTAGATTCTTATTCCAGAAGTTTCTATTATTCCATTGCTGGGAATTTCAGTTGCTTGTGAAAGTATTCACCCCTCTTGGGATTTTTCCTATTTTGATGCCTTACAACCTGGAATTAAAATTGATTTTTTGTATCATTTGATTCACACAACATGCCTACCACTTTGAAGATGCAAAATATTTTTATTGTGAAACAAACAAGAAATAAGACAAAAAAACCTGTAAACTTGAGCGTGCATAACTATTCACCCCCCCCCAAAGTCAAAACTTTGTAGATCAACCTTTTTGAAGAAAAATACAGCTGCAAGTCTCTTGGGGTATGTCTCTATAAGCTTGGCACATCCAGCCAGTGGGATTTTTACCCATTCTTCAAGGCAAAACTGCTCCAGCTCCTTCAAGTTGGATGGGTTCCGCTGGTGTACAGCAATCTTTAAGTCATACCACAGATTCTCAATTGGATTGTGTTCTGGGCTTTGATTAGGCCATTCCAAGACATTTAAATGTTTTCCCTTAAATCACTCAAGTGTTGCTGAACACTTGGTGAACCTCCGTCCCAGTCTCAAATCTCTGGAAGACTGAAACCGGGTTCCCACAAGAATCTCTGTGTATGTAGCGCCATCCATCATTCCTTCAATTCGAACCAGTTTCCCAGTCCCTGCCGATGAAAAACATCCCCACAGCATGATGCTGCCTCCACCATGCTTCACTGTGGGGATGGGTGTTATCAGGGTGATGAGAGGTGTTGGGTTTGCGCCAGACCTAACATTTTCCTTGATGGCCAAAAAGCTCAATTTTAGTCTCATCTGACCAATGTACCTTCTTCCATCTGTTTGGGGAGTCTCCCACATGCCTTTTGGCAAACACCAAATGTGTTGCTTATTTTTTTCTTTAATCAATGGCTTTTTTCTGGCCACTCTTCCGTAAAGCCCAGCTCTGTGGAGTGTACAGCTTAAAGTGGTCCTACGGACAGATACTCCAATCTCCTCTGTGGAGCTTTGTAGCTCCTTCAGGGTTATCTTTGGTCTATTTGTTGCTTCTCTGATTAATGCCCTCCTTGCCTGGTCTGTGAGTTTTGGTGGGCGGCCCTCTCTTGGCAGGTTTGTTGTGGTGCCATATTCTTTCCATTTTTTAATAATGGATTTAATGGTGCTCCGTGGGATGGTCAAAGTTTCCAATATTTTTTTATAACCCAACCCTGATCTGTACTTCTCCACAACTTTGTCCCTGACCTGTTTGGAGAGCTCCTTTGTCTTCATGATGCCGCTTGCTTGGTGGTGCCCCTTGCTTAGTGGTGTTGCAGACTCTGGGGCCCTTCAGAACAGGTGTATATATATACTGAGATCATGTCATGTGGTACTTAAATAAAATCCACCTGTGTACAATCTAACTAATTATGTGACTTCTGAAGGTAATTGGTTGCACCAGATCTTATTTAGGGGCTTCATAGCAAAGGATGTTTATACATATGCATGCACCACTTTTCCATTTGTAATTTTAATATTTTTTTTAAGTTATTTTTTTCATTTCCCTTCACCAATTTGGACTATTTTGTGTATGTCCATTACATTAAATCTAAATAAAAATCAATTTAAATTACTGGTTGTAATGCAGCAAAATAGGAAAAATGCCAAGGGGGATAAATACTTTTGCAAGGCACTGTAGCTGTTCACCCTGAACTATTTAGCCACTGGTTGTGACCTGGTGTGGAGCCCAACCCAGCAGAGCACAGCAGTCACGACTTGTTTCTGTCTAGGTGTTCCCTTGCCTGGTCTGGTAAAATAACTACTCCCCCAGGCCACCAGTCCCTGAGCCATGACCTCCTGGCATCTGGACCAGGGGAGCTGTTTGGATGGGAGTTTTCCAAACAGAAACTTGAGCCATGACCTCCTGGCATCTGAGCCAGGGGAGCTGTTTGGATGGGAGTTTTCCAGACAGGAACCTGAGCCATGACCTCCTGGTATCTGGACCAGGGGAGCTGTTTGGATGGGAGTTTTCCAGACAGGAACCTGAGCCATGACCTCCTGGTATCTGGACCAGGGGAGCTGTTTGGATAGGACTTTTCCAGACAGGAACCTGAGCCATGACCTCCTGGTATCTGGACCAAGGCAGCTGTTTGGATAGGACTTTTCCAGACAGGAACCTGAGCTATGACCTCCTGGCATCTGGACCAGAGATGCTGTTTGGAGTTCTCCAGACTTAAACCTCAGTTACGCGCCATTTTAATGTTACCTAAACATTGTCGGAATGTTAACTGTGTTCTGGGTGAGCCCTGAGCTTTGGCCCCTTTGGCTTCAGAACCAGGTTTGAGCCTTGGAATTTAAGCCTACCTGACGTCCATGGAACATTCAAGCCCTGAGCTTTTTTGGCCCCTTGGCAGGAGGAGAGCCCCTTGACAAATGTTTAGATGGCAGTTCTCCAGACTGGAATCTCAGTTCTGCTCAATTGGGCGTTAGAGCGTTGCCTAACGATGTAGAAACGTTCACTGTTTTCTTGGCTGTCAGACCAGGGCTGCTGTGAATTCCTAAACTGCTTCTGCTCCATTGGGACTCCATTGGTTACCTACAGTACCTTACCCCAACATAACCTAACATTATAGGAACGTTAACTGTTTGCTGGGTGAGTATTGAGCAGTGGCCTCTTAGCAAGGGGAGAAGCAGGGCCCCTTGGCTTCAGAGACAGGACTGCTGTTTGGATAGGGGTTCACTGCTTCATACCTCAACTCAGTTGGAGACTCCCGCAGCAACCTCCATTGGAATGTTACCCAAAGTTATAGGAATGTTAACTGTTTGCTGAGTGAGCCCTGAATCCTGGCCCCTTGGCAGCTAAACCAGGCCTGTTGTTTGGAAAGGAGCTCAGCAGACTGGAACCAACCTGATTGTGATGAGCCCTGGAGGCAGAACTCAGCGCTTTCCGCTAGATTGGCCAGCTGCTAAGTAAAAGTGGCTATATTGTAAATAATCATGAAAACTAAAATGTGCTTTTTGGTCTTAATTTAAAGGAACGATTCACTCTTTTTGAGTATAGTTTTTTGTGCATTTCTGTATTATGTTATATCGATTCCCGGAGTCATGTTTCATGTGTGTCTGAGATATTTTCTGTTCAAGCAGGCAGAAATACAGGCAGTATAATGAGTATGGTATCATATGGGTGAATCTTCCCTTTAAGGTTAGGGTTAGGCATTAGGGCTTGCAGTGTTAGGGTTAGGCTTAAAATCAGATTGCATGACTTCATGAGTCGTATCAATAAATGCCAACCTGCGTTCTGTTCAGCTGGAGCTTTGGAACATTACCTAATATTTAAGGTGTATGAACTGTTGGCTGGGTGGACCCTGACCTCAGGCCCCTTAGCAGGAGGAGTTGGGCCCCTTGGCAGCTGAAGCAGGGCTGCAGTTTTGGAGTTCTCCAACCTGGAACCTCCGTTCTACTAGAGCAGTGGAACCTCCGTTCTACTAGAGCGGTGGAACCTCCTGTAGCAGCAGCCCTGCCCCTGCTGTGCTGACTAATCGTAATCACTATGAGTCTGGAGCTCTGGACAGACAGCCCAGCCAACTGCTTTCAATCAGTCCCTGATGGCACAGATTTCCCCGGCAGGAATTAGACGAGAGGAGAGAGAAATGATGCTGAGTCCATCCAAATCGGACTGTTTACAGTGAAGTGGGACTGAGGCCAATGGTTATGATTTGATTTGCTACTGACATAATAATATAGATTAGTTGTTATTGCCGAGGCATTGTTTACTAACACATGAATAAAACAACGTTTGCATACAACTAAAACAAATTGAATGTTCGAAGGAAAGTATATTATTAGTTTTCAAAGTATAAAACAAGCAATTGGTTATGTAATTATTTGCCTATTACATAGTATATCTATATATCTGTACATACATACATACATACATACATACATACACACACACACAGTACCAGTCATTCCAGGGTTTTTCTTTATTTTTACTATTTTCTACATTGTAGAATAATAGTGAATATATCAAAACTATGAAATAACACATATGGAATCATGTAGTAACCAGAAAAAGTGTTTAACAAATCAAATTATGTTTTATGTTTGAGATTCTTCAAAGTAGCCTCCCTTTGCCTTAACGACAGCAATGCACACTCTTGGCATTATTTTCAATACTGGAAAAGAAAACTGATATAAAAACACATCTTATAAGCCTACCTTAGACCTCCTTGCTTCCAGATAAGCTTCTCTATCAAACAATACATCCTGTTGTTCCAGTCGGAGCGTTGAATCCTGGTTAAAGTGTTTCCCAGTCAAGGAGAGCACCCACGGTGACAGTATAACGGAGAAGAGTAACACTCTCACAGTTCCCATCGTGTCTGTGTGTCTGTGCTGTGGTGTGTTGTGCAAGCTAGTAGTAGTAGTAGTAGTAGTAGTAGTAGTAGGCTATTTTCTCAGTGGCAGGCTTTGTGTAAAATGTGATTTGTCAAATCAGTATTTAAAGCCTGCAGAAGAAGCTTCCAGGGGATTCTTGAAGCATGGGAGAGTTTATGGAACAGACGTTAACCCCTTAGTTGCCAGTTTAGACAGAGGGAATCCGATCCCCTCTCCACTTTGCTGCTGCTGCTAGTCACTATGGTTATTGTGACTAACCTAATTTATGTTCCTTTAACTCCGTCTTCTAGTGAGTTTATACAAACTGTTATCTCCTACCATACTGATAGATTGGAGACTGTCAGAAAATGTGGTTGTAACGTTAATAATTTGGTTGTTATTCCATTGGTTACCTCGAGGCAATGCCCCTGGGGCAGAGTGGTCCCACACTCATTGAATATGGCGCCTTTAAATGTTAGAGCAATCACAAGTAAAAACCTTCCTCGTAAATGTATTTTATTTATTTAAACCTTATTTTATCAGGTAAGTTGACTGAGAACACTCTCATTTACAGGAATGACTTGGGGAATAGTTACGGGGGAGAATCGGGATGAATGAGCCAATTGGAAGCTGGGGATGATTAGCTGGCTGTGATGGTATGAGAGCCAGATTGGGAATTTAGCCAGGACACCAGGATTACCATCACTACTCTTAAGATAAGTGCCATGGGATCTTAAGTTTTCACAGAGAGTCAGGACACCCGTTTAACATCCCATCCGAAGACAGGACTTCACACAGGGCAATGTCCCCAATCACTGCCCTGGGGCATTGGGATTTTATTTTTTGACCAGAGGAAAGAGTGCCTCGTATTGGCCCTTCAACACCACTTCCAGCAGCACCTGGTCTCCCATCCAGGAGGTTCCATTTTGGGTCCAGTACTGTTCTGTTTATACAGGTGACTTCGGAAAGTATTCAGACCCCTTGACTTTTTCCACATTTTGTTACATTACAGCATTGTTCTAAAATGGAGTAAAAATAAATACATCTCAGCAATCTATATATAAGGGACCTATATAAGATCCCACAGTTGACAGTGCATGTCAGAGCAAAAACCAAGCCATGAGGTCAAAGGAATTGTCCATCGAGCTCCGAGACAGAATTGTGTCAAGGCACAGATCTGGGGAAGGGTACCAAAAAATGTCTGTAGCGTTGAAGGTCCCCAAGAACACGGTGGCCTCCTAGACTCTTCCTAGAGCTGGCCGCCCGGCCAAACTGAGCAGTCGAGGGAGAAGGGCCTTGGTCAGGGAGATGACCAAGAACCCGATGGTCACTCTGACAGAGCTCCAGAGTTCCTCTGTGGAGATGGGAGAACCTTCCAGAAGGACAACCATCTCTGCAGCACTCCACCACCACTCAGGCCTTTATGGTAGAGTGGCCAGACAGAAGCCACTCCTCAGTAAAAAGCACATGACAGCCCGCTTGGACTTTGCCAAAAGGCACCTAAAGACTCTCAGATCATGAGAAACAAGATTCTCTGGTCTGATGAAACCAGGATTGAACTCTTTGGCCCAAATGCCAAGCATCACGTCTGGAGGAAACCAGGCACCGCTCATCACCTGGCCAATACCATCACTACGGTGAAGCATGGTGGTGGCAGCATTATGCTGTGGGGATGTTTTTCAGCAGCAGGGACTGGGAGACTAGTCAGGATCGAGGGAAATATGAGATATTTGATGAAAAACTGCTCCAGAGTGCCCAGGACCT
The DNA here is from genome assembly GCF_901001165.1 of Salmo trutta. Taxonomy (NCBI): domain Eukaryota; kingdom Metazoa; phylum Chordata; class Actinopteri; order Salmoniformes; family Salmonidae; genus Salmo; species Salmo trutta. The sequence goes on along the minus strand of NC_042970.1, from coordinate 1,594,365 downwards.
CAGACTGGAACAAAGGTTCACCAGACAACAACCCTAAACACACAGCCAAGACAATGCAGGAGTTGCTTAGGGACAAGTCTCTGAATGTTCTTGAGTGGCCAAGCCAGAGCCCAGACTTGAACCTGATTGAACATCTCTGGAGAGACCTGAAAATAGCTGTGGAGCGACGCTCCCCATCCAACCTGACAGAGCTTGAGAGGATCTGCAGAGAAGAATGGGAGAAACTGCCCAAATACAGGTGTGCCAAGCTTGTAGCGTCATACCCAAGAAGACTCGAGGCTGTAATCGGTTAAATCACATTATCTGGTGTAACAATCTACGGCGAAGAGAACTGGTGATCAGCAGATGATGGGAGCGTGGATGAAACTTCCATTCCAAAGAAACATACAGTTCAGGGAATATTTGTAAAGCTGTAGGAGGAGTGTTCTCATGACCAAACTGCCATTCAGCTCCTCGTGAATCATCAGCTTCAAATTCAGCATAATGTCTAATCCCTCATGGTTTTATTCATGCGTTAGTAAACAATGCCTCGGCAATAACAACTGATCTATATTATTATGTAAGTAGCAAATCAAATCATAACCATTGGCCTCAGTCCCACTTCACTGTAAACAGTCCGATTTGGATGGACTCAGCATCATTTCTCTCTCCTCTCGTCTAATTCCTGCCGGGGAAATCTGTGCCATCAGGGACTGATTGAAAGCAGTTGGCTGGGCTGTCTGTCCAGAGCTCCAGACTCATAGTGATTGCGACTAGTCAGCACAGCAGGGGCAGGGCTGCTGCTACAGGAGGTTCCACTGCTCTAGTAGAACGGAGGTTTCCACTGCTCTAGTAGAACGGAGGTTCCACCGCTCTAGTAGAACGGAGGTTCCACCGCTCTAGTAGAACGGAGGTTTCCACCGCTCTAGTAGAACGGAGGTTCCACCGCTCTAGTAGAACGGAGGTTCCACCGCTCTAGTAGAACGGAGGTTCCACCGCTCTAGTAGAACGGAGGTTCCACCGCTCTAGTAGAACGGAGGTTCCACCGCTCTAGTAGAACGGAGGTTCCACCGCTCTAGTAGGACGGAGGTTCCACCGCTCTAGTAGAACAAACGGAGGTTCCACCGCTCTAGTAGAACGGAGGTTTCCACCGCTCTAGTAGAACGGAGGTTCCACCGCTCTAGTAGAACGGAGGTTCCACCGCTCTAGTAGAACGGAGGTTCCACTGCTCTAGTAGAACGGAGGTTCCACTGCTCTAGTAGAACGGAGGTTCCAGGTTGGAGAACACCAAAACTGCAGCCCTGCTTCAGCTGCCAAGGGGCCCAACTCCTCCTGCTAAGGGGCTAGAGGTCAGGGATCACCCAGCCAACAGTTCATGCTCCTTAAATATTAGGTAACGTTCCAAAGCTCCAGCTGAGCAGAACGCAGGTTGGCATTTATTGATACGACTCATGAAGTCATACAATCTGATTGTAAAACATATTCTATTTTTAGTCACAGATATGGCTACTAGTAGTTGTTTATCTAGCTACCTACCTAGCTAGCTAGCTAGCTGCATAGTTAGCAAACAGAAAAATGATTGATTACCCCCCACTGTTGTATGTTAGCCAGCAATACACAATATGTTTTCAGTAGATAAACTAAAGTTGCCCTCTTGGTGCTGGCATCGGCTGTAGCGGAGCTAAATCCAACTCTTTGTTTCAAATCCTCTTTGCTATATTCAGGTTTAATGTCACGTGCTAATAGAGGCTCCATCGTTGAATTCATGTTGATGAGAGGAATCACTTGAAGCCATTGCGTCTGATCAGTGCTTTCAGTTTTGCCAAAAGGCTTGTTTTTTATGTCCTCCACCTTCATCCTCTTAAGGATTAGCCCCTTTTTTTAAATTTTCTCCTAAAATGACATACCCAAATTTAACTGCTTGTAGCTCAGGCCCTGAAGCAAGGATATGCATATTCCTGGTACCATTTGAAAGGAAACACTTTGAAGTTTATGGAAATGTGAAAGGAATGTAGTAGAATATAACACTTTAGATCTGATAAAAGATAATACAAAGAAAAAACCAACCGTTCTTTAGTATTTTTTGTACCATCATATTTGAAATGCAAGAGAAAGGCCATAATGTATTATTCCATCCCAGGTGCAATTTCGATGTTGGCCACTAGATGGCATCAGTGTATGTGCAAAGTTTTAGACTGATCCAATGAACCATTGCATTTCGGTTCAAAATGTTGTATCAAGACTGCCAAAATGTGCCTAATTTGTTTATTAATAACTTTTCATGTTCAAAATTGTGCACTCTCCTCCAAAAATATCATGGTATTCTTTCACTGTAAAAGCTACTGTAAATTGGACAGTACAGTTAGATTAACAAGAATAGTGAGTGTTTAGTGAGTCCTCCAGATCAGAGGCAGTAGGGATGACCAGGCATGTTCTTTGTTTAGTGAGTCCTCCTGATCAGAGGCAGTAGGGATGACCAAGGATGTTCTCTGTTTAGTGAGTACTCCAGATCAGAGGCAGAAGGGATGACCAGGGATGTTCTCTGTTTAGTGAGTCCTCCAGATCAGAGGCAGTAGGGATGACCAGAGATGTTCTCTGTTTAGTGAATCCTCCAGATCAGAGGCAGTAGAGATGACCAGGGATGTTCTCTGTTTAGTGAGTCCGCCAGATCAGAGGCAGTAGGGATGACCAGGGATGTTCTCTGTTTAGTGAATCCTCCAGATCAGAGGCAGTAGGATTGACCAGGGATGTTCTCTGTTTAGTGAGTCCACCAGATCAGTGGCAGTAGGGATGACCAGGGATGTTCTCTGTTTAGTGAATCCTCCAGATCAGAGGCAGTAGGGATGACCAGGAATGTTCTCTGTTTAGTGAGTCCTCCAGATCAGAGGCAGTAGGGATGACCAGGGATGTTCTCTGTTTAGTGAGTCCGCCAGATCAGAGGCAGTAGGGATGACCAGGGATGTTCTCTGTTTAGTGAGTCCTCCAGATCAGTGGCAGTAGGGATGACCAGGAATGTTCTCTGTTTAGTGAGTCCGCCAGATCAGAGGCAGTAGGGATTACCAGGGATCTTCTCTGTTTAGTGAGTCCTCCAGATCAGAGGCAGTAGGGATGACCAGGGATGTTCTCTGTTTAGTGAGTCCTCCAGATCAGAGGCAGTAGGGATGACCAGGGATGTTCTCTGTTTAGTGAGTCCTCCAGATCAGAGGCAGCAGGGATGACCAGGGATGTTCTCTGTTTAGTGAGTCCGCCAGATCAGAGGCAGTAGGGATGACCAGGGTTGTTCTTTGTTTAGTGAGTCCGCCATAACAGAGGCAGTAGGGATGACCAGGGATCTTGTCTGTTTAGTGAGTTCTCCAGATCAGAGGCAGTAGGGATGACCAGGGATGTTCTCTGTTTAATGAATCCTCCAGATCAGAGGCAGTAGGGATGACCAGGCATGTTCTCTGTTTAGTGAGTCCTCCTGATCAGAGGCAGTAGGGATGACCAAGGATGTTCTCTGTTTAGTGAGTCCGCCAGATCAGAGGCAGTATTGATGACCAGGGATGTTCTCTGTTTAGTGAATCCTCCAGATCAGAGGCAGTAGGGATGACCAGGGATGTTCTCTGTTTAGTGAGTCCACCAGATCAGTGGCAGTAGGGATGACCAGGGATGTTCTCTGTTTAGTGAGTCCGCCAGATCAGAGGCAGTAGGGATGACCAGGGATGTTCTCTGTTTAGTGAGTCCTCCAGATCAGAGGAAGTAGGGATGACCAGGGCTCTGTTTAGTGAGTCCTCCAGATCAGTGGCAGTAGGGATGACCAGGGATGTTCTCTGTTTAGTGAGTCCTCCAGATCAGAGGCAGTAGGGATGACCAGGGATGTTCTCTGTTTAGTGAATCCTCCAGTTCAGAAGCAGTAGGGATGACCAGGGATGTTCTCTGTTTAGTGAGTCCTCCAGATCAGAGGCAGTAGGGATGACCAGGGATGTTCTCTGTTTAGTGTGTCCACCAGATCAGAGGCAGTAGGGATGACCAGGGATGTTCTCTGTTTAGTGAGTCCAGATCAGAGGCAGTAGGGATGACCAGGGATGTTCTCTGTTTAGTGTGTCTGCTAGATCAGAAGCAGTAGGGATGACCAGGGATGTTCTCTGTTTAGTGTGTCCTCCAGATCAGAGGCAGTAGGGATGACCAGGGATGTTCTCTGTTTAGTGAGTCCGCCAGATCAGTGGCAGTAGGGATGACCAGGGATGTTCTCTGTTTAGTGTGTCCTCCAGATCAGAGGCAGTAGGGATGACCAGGGATGTTCTCTGTTTAGTGAGTCCTCCAGATCAGAGGAAGTAGGGATGACCAGGGCTCTGTTTAGTGAGTCCTCCAGATCAGTGGCAGTAGGGATGACCAGGGATGTTCTCTGTTTAGTGAGTCCTCCAGATCAGAGGCAGTAGGGATGACCAGGGATGTTCTCTGTTTAGTGAATCCTCCAGTTCAGAAGCAGTAGGGATGACCAGGGATGTTCTCTGTTTAGTGAGTCCTCCAGATCAGAGGCAGTAGGGATGACCAGGGATGTTCTCTGTTTAGTGAATCCTCCAGTTCAGAAGCAGTAGGGATGACCAGGGATGTTCTCTGTTTAGTGAGTCCGCCAGATCAGTGGCAATAGGGATGACCAGGGATGTTCTCTGTTTAGTGAGTCCTCCAGATCAGAGGCAGTAGGGATGACCAGGGATGTTCTCTGTTTAGTGAGTCCTCCAGATCAGAGGCAGTAGGGATGACCAGGGATGTTCTCTGTTTAGTGAGTCCGCCAGATCAGAGGCAGTATTGATGACCAGGGATGTTCTCTGTTTAGTGAATCCTCCAGATCAGAGGCAGTAGGGATGACCAGGGATGTTCTCTGTTTAGTGAGTCCACCAGATCAGTGGCAGTAGGGATGACCAGGGATGTTCTCTGTTTAGTGAGTCCGCCAGATCAGAGGCAGTAGGGATGACCAGGGATGTTCTCTGTTTAGTGAGTCCTCCAGATCAGAGGAAGTAGGGATGACCAGGGCTCTGTTTAGTGAGTCCTCCAGATCAGTGGCAGTAGGGATGACCAGGGATGTTCTCTGTTTAGTGAGTCCTCCAGATCAGAGGCAGTAGGGATGACCAGGGATGTTCTCTGTTTAGTGAATCCTCCAGTTCAGAAGCAGTAGGGATGACCAGGGATGTTCTCTGTTTAGTGAGTCCTCCAGATCAGAGGCAGTAGGGATGACCAGGGATGTTCTCTGTTTAGTGTGTCCACCAGATCAGAGGCAGTAGGGATGACCAGGGATGTTCTCTGTTTAGTGAGTCCAGATCAGAGGCAGTAGGGATGACCAGGGATGTTCTCTGTTTAGTGTGTCTGCTAGATCAGAAGCAGTAGGGATGACCAGGGATGTTCTCTGTTTAGTGTGTCCTCCAGATCAGAGGCAGTAGGGATGACCAGGGATGTTCTCTGTTTAGTGAGTCCGCCAGATCAGTGGCAGTAGGGATGACCAGGGATGTTCTCTGTTTAGTGTGTCCTCCAGATCAGAGGCAGTAGGGATGACCAGGGATGTTCTCTGTTTAGTGAGTCCTCCAGATCAGAGGCAGTAGGGATGACCAGGGATGTTCTCTGTTTAGTGAGTCCGCCAGATCAGAGGCAGTAGGAATGACCAGGGATGTTCTCTGTTAAGTAAATCCTCCAGATCAGAGGCAGTAGGGATGACCAGGGATGTTCTCTGTTTAGTGAGTCCACCAGATCAGTGGCAGTAGGGATGACCAGGGATGTTCTCTGTTTAGTGAGTCCGCCAGATCAAAGGCAGTAGGGATGACCAGGGATGTTCTCTGTTTAGTGAGTCCTCCAGATCAGAGTCAGTAGGGATGACCAGGGATGTTCTCTGTTTAGTGAGTCCGCCAGATCAGAGGCAGTAGGGATGACCAGGGTTGTTCTCTGTTTAGTGAGTCCGCCATATCAGAGGCAGTAGGGATGACCAGGGATCTTGTCTGTTTAGTGAGTCCTCCAGATCAGAGGCAGTAGGGATGACCAGGGATGTTCTCTGTTTAGTGAGTCCTCCAGATCAGTGGCAGAAGGGATGACCAGGGATGTTCTCTGTTTAGTGAGTCCTCCAGATCAGAGGCATTAGGGATGACCAGGGATGTTCTCTGTTTAGTGAATCCTCCAGTTCAGAAGCAGTAGGGATGACCAGGGATGTTCTCTGTTTAGTTAGTCCTCCAGATCAGAGGCAGTAGGGATGACCAGGGATGTTCTCTGTTTATTGAGTCCTCCAGTTCAGAAGCATTAGGGATGACCAGGGATGTTCTCTGTTTAGTGAATCCTCCAGATCAGAGGCAGTAGGGATGACCAGGGATGTTCTCTGTTTAGTGTGTCCGCCAGATCAGAAGCAGTAGGGATGACCAGGGATGTTCTCTGTTTAGTGTGTCCTCCAGATCAGAGGCAGTAGGGATGACCAGGGATGTTCTCTGTTTAGTGAGTCCGCCAGATCAGTGGCAGTAGGGATGACCAGGGATGTTCTCTGTTTAGTGAGTCCTCCAGATCAGAGGCAGTAGGGATGACCAGGGATGTTCTCTGTTTAGTGAATCCTCCAGTTCAGAAGCAGTAGGGATGACCAGGGATGTTCTCTGTTTAGTGAGTCCTCCAGATCAGAGGCAGTAGGGATGACCAGGGATGTTCTCTGTTTAGTGAATCCTCCAGATCAGAGGCAGTAGGGATGACCAGGGATGTTCTCTGTTTAGTGAATCCTCCAGATCAGAGGCAGTAGGGATGACCAGGGATGTTCTCTGTTTAGTGAGTCCGCCAGATCAGAGGCAGTAGGGATGACCAGGGATGTTCTCTGTTTAGTGAGTCCTCCAGATCAGTGGCAGTAGGGATGACCAGGGATGTTCTCTGTTTAGTGAGTCCGCCAGATCAGAGGCAGTAGGGATTACCAGGGATCTTCTCTGTTTAGTGAGTCCTCCAGATCAGAGGCAGTAGGGATGACCAGGGATGTTCTCTGTTTAGTGAGTCCTCCAGATCAGAGGCAGTAGGGATGACCAGGGCTCTGTTTAGTGAGGCCTCCAGATCAGTGGCAGTAGGGATGACCAGGGATGTTCTCTGTTTAGTGAGTCCTCCAGATCAGAGGCAGTAGGGATGACCAGGGATGTTCTCTGTTTAGTGAATCCTCCAGTTCAGAAGCAGTAGGGATGACCAGGGATGTTCTCTGTTTAGTGAGTCCGCCAGATCAGTGGCAATAGGGATGACCAGGGATGTTCTCTGTTTAGTGAGTCCTCCAGATCAGAGGCAGTAGGGATGACCAGGGATGTTCTCTGTTTAGTGAGTCCTCCAGATCAGAGGCAGTAGGGATGACCAGGGATGTTCTCTGTTTAGTGAGTCCGCCAGATCAGAGGCATTATTGATGACCAGAGATGTTCTCTGTTTAGTGAATCCTCCAGATCAGAGGCAGTAGGGATGACCAGGGATGTTCTCTGTTTAGTGAGTCCACCAGATCAGTGGCAGTAGGGATGACCAGGGATGTTCTCTGTTTAGTGAGTCCGCCAGATCAGAGGCAGTAGGGATGACCAGGGATGTTCTCTGTTTAGTGAGTCCTCCAGATCAGAGGAAGTAGGGATGACCAGGGCTCTGTTTAGTGAGTCCTCCAGATCAGTGGCAGTAGGGATGACCAGGGACGTTCTCTGTTTAGTGAGTCCTCCAGATCAGAGGCAGCAGGGATGACCAGGGATGTTCTCTGTTTAGTGAATCCTCCAGTTCAGAAGCAGTAGGGATGACCAGGGATGATCTCTGTTTAGTGAGTCCTCCAGATCAGAGGCAGTAGGGATGACCAGGGATGTTCTCTGTTTAGTGTGTCCACCAGATCAGAGGCAGTAGGGATGACCAGGGATGTTCTCTGTTTAGTGAGTCCAGATCAGAGGCAGTAGGGATGACCAGGGATGTTCTCTGTTTAGTGTGTCTGCTAGATCAGAAGCAGTAGGGATGACCAGGGATGTTCTCTGTTTAGTGTGTCCTCCAGATCAGAGGCAGTAGGGATGACCAGGGATGTTCTCTGTTTAGTGAGTCCGCCAGATCAGTGGCAGTAGGGATGACCAGGGACGTTCTCTGTTTAGTGTGTCCTCCAGATCAGAGGCATTAGGGATGACCAGGGATGTTCTCTGTTTAGTGAGTCCTCCAGATCAGAGGCAGTAGGGATGACCAGGGATGTTCTCTGTTTAGTGAGTCCGCCAGATCAGTGGCAATAGGGATGACCAGGGATGTTCTCTGTTTAGTGAGTCCTCCAGATCAGAGGCAGTAGGGATGACCAGGGATGTTCTCTGTTTAGTGAGTCCTCCAGATCAGAGGCAGTAGGGATGACCAGGGATGTTCTCTGTTTAGTGAGTCCGCCAGATCAGAGGCAGTAGGGATGACCAGGGATGTTCTCTGTTTAGTGAATCCTGCAGATCAGAGGCAGTAGGGATGACCAGGGATGTTCTCTGTTTAGTGAGTCCACCAGATCAGTGGCAGTAGGGATGACCAGGGATGTTCTCTGTTTAGTGAGTCCGCCAGATCAAAGGCAGTAGGGATGACCAGGGATGTTCTCTGTTTAGTGAGTCCTCCAGATCAGAGGCAGTAGGGATGACCAGGGATGTTCTCTGTTTAGTGAGTCCGCCAGATCAGAGGCAGTAGGGATGACCAGGGTTGTTCTCTGTTTAGTGAGTCCGCCATATCAGAGGCAGTAGGGATGACCAGGGATCTTGTCTGTTTAGTGAGTCCTCCAGATCAGAGGCAGTAGGGATGACCAGGGATGTTCTCTGTTTAGTGAGTCCTCCAGATCAGTGGCAGTAGGGATGACCAGGGATGTTCTCTGTTTAGTGTGTCCTCCAGATCAGAGGCAGTAGGGATGACCAGGGATGTTCTCTGTTTAGTGAGTCCTCCAGATCAGAGGCAGTAGGGATGACCAGGGATGTTCTCTGTTTAGTGAGTCCGCCAGATCAGAGGCAGTAGGAATGACCAGGGATGTTCTCTGTTAAGTAAATCCTCCAGATCAGAGGCAGTAGGGATGACCAGGGATGTTCTCTGTTTAGTGAGTCCACCAGATCAGTGGCAGTAGGGATGACCAGGGATGTTCTCTGTTTAGTGAGTCCGCCAGATCAAAGGCAGTAGGGATGACCAGGGATGTTCTCTGTTTAGTGAGTCCTCCAGATCAGAGTCAGTAGGGATGACCAGGGATGTTCTCTGTTTAGTGAGTCCGCCAGATCAGAGGCAGTAGGGATGACCAGGGTTGTTCTCTGTTTAGTGAGTCCGCCATATCAGAGGCAGTAGGGATGACCAGGGATCTTGTCCGTTTAGTGAGTCCTCCAGATCAGAGGCAGTAGGGATGACCAGGGATGTTCTCTGTTTAGTGAGTCCTCCAGATCAGTGGCAGAAGGGATGACCAGGGATGTTCTCTGTTTAGTGAGTCCTCCAGATCAGAGGCATTAGGGATGACCAGGGATGTTCTCTGTTTAGTGAATCCTCCAGTTCAGAAGCAGTAGGGATGACCAGGGATGTTCTCTGTTTAGTTAGTCCTCCAGATCAGAGGCAGTAGGGATGACCAGGGATGTTCTCTGTTTATTGAGTCCTCCAGATCAGAAGCATTAGGGATGACCAGGGATGTTCTCTGTTTAGTGAATCCTCCAGATCAGAGGCAGTAGGGATGACCAGGGATGTTCTCTGTTTAGTGTGTCCGCCAGATCAGAAGCAGTAGGGATGACCAGGGATGTTCTCTGTTTAGTGTGTCCTCCAGATCAGAGGCAGTAGGGATGACCAGGGATGTTCTCTGTTTAGTGAGTCCGCCAGATCAGTGGCAGTAGGGATGACCAGGGATGTTCTCTGTTTAGTGAGTCCTCCAGATCAGAGGCAGTAGGGATGACCAGGGATGTTCTCTGTTTAGTGAATCCTCCAGTTCAGAAGCAGTAGGGATGACCAGGGATGTTCTCTGTTTAGTGAGTCCTCCAGATCAGAGGCAGTAGGGATGACCAGGGATGTTCTCTGTTTAGTGAATCCTCCAGATCAGAGGCAGTAGGGATGACCAGGGATGTTCTCTGTTTAGTGAATCCTCCAGATCAGAGGCAGTAGGGATGACCAGGGATGTTCTCTGTTTAGTGAGTCCGCCAGATCAGAGGCAGTAGGGATGACCAGGGATGTTCTCTGTTTAGTGAGTCCTCCAGATCAGTGGCAGTAGGGATGACCAGGGATGTTCTCTGTTTAGTGAGTCCGCCAGATCAGAGGCAGTAGGGATTACCAGCGATCTTCTCTGTTTAGTGAGTCCTCCAGATCAGAGGCAGTAGGGATGACCAGGGATGTTCTCTGTTTAGTGAGTCCTCCAGATCAGAGGCAGTAGGGATGACCAGGGCTCTGTTTAGTGAGGCCTCCAGATCAGTGGCAGTAGGGATGACCAGGGATGTTCTCTGTTTAGTGAGTCCTCCAGATCAGAGGCAGTAGGGATGACCAGGGATGTTCTCTGTTTAGTGAATCCTCCAGTTCAGAAGCAGTAGGGATGACCAGGGATGTTCTCTGTTTAGTGAGTCCGCCAGATCAGTGGCAATAGGGATGACCAGGGATGTTCTCTGTTTAGTGAGTCCTCCAGATCAGAGGCAGTAGGGATGACCAGGGATGTTCTCTGTTTAGTGAGTCCTCCAGATCAGAGGCAGTAGGGATGACCAGGGATGTTCTCTGTTTAGTGAGTCCGCCAGATCAGAGGCATTATTGATGACCAGAGATGTTCTCTGTTTAGTGAATCCTCCAGATCAGAGGCAGTAGGGATGACCAGGGATGTTCTCTGTTTAGTGAGTCCACCAGATCAGTGGCAGTAGGGATGACCAGGGATGTTCTCTGTTTAGTGAGTCCGCCAGATCAGAGGCAGTAGGGATGACCAGGGATGTTCTCTGTTTAGTGAGTCCTCCAGATCAGAGGAAGTAGGGATGACCAGGGCTCTGTTTAGTGAGTCCTCCAGATCAGTGGCAGTAGGGATGACCAGGGACGTTCTCTGTTTAGTGAGTCCTCCAGATCAGAGGCAGCAGGGATGACCAGGGATGTTCTCTGTTTAGTGAATCCTCCAGTTCAGAAGCAGTAGGGATGACCAGGGATGTTCTCTGTTTAGTGAGTCCAGATCAGAGGCAGTAGGGATGACCAGGGATGTTCTCTGTTTAGTGTGTCTGCTAGATCAGAAGCAGTAGGGATGACCAGGGATGTTCTCTGTTTAGTGTGTCCTCCAGATCAGAGGCAGTAGGGATGACCAGGGATGTTCTCTGTTTAGTGAGTCCGCCAGATCAGTGGCAGTAGGGATGACCAGGGACGTTCTCTGTTTAGTGTGTCCTCCAGATCAGAGGCATTAGGGATGACCAGGGATGTTCTCTGTTTAGTGAGTCCTCCAGATCAGAGGCAGTAGGGATGACCAGGGATGTTCTCTGTTTAGTGAGTCCGCCAGATCAGTGGCAATAGGGATGACCAGGGATGTTCTCTGTTTAGTGAGTCCTCCAGATCAGAGGCAGTAGGGATGACCAGGGATGTTCTCTGTTTAGTGAGTCCTCCAGATCAGAGGCAGTAGGGATGACCAGGGATGTTCTCTGTTTAGTGAGTCCGCCAGATCAGAGGCAGTAGGGATGACCAGGGATGTTCTCTGTTTAGTGAATCCTGCAGATCAGAGGCAGTAGGGATGACCAGGGATGTTCTCTGTTTAGTGAGTCCACCAGATCAGTGGCAGTAGGGATGACCAGGGATGTTCTCTGTTTAGTGAGTCCGCCAGATCAAAGGCAGTAGGGATGACCAGGGATGTTCTCTGTTTAGTGAGTCCTCCAGATCAGAGGCAGTAGGGATGACCAGGGATGTTCTCTGTTTAGTGAGTCCGCCAGATCAGAGGCAGTAGGGATGACCAGGGTTGTTCTCTGTTTAGTGAGTCCGCCATATCAGAGGCAGTAGGGATGACCAGGGATCTTGTCTGTTTAGTGAGTCCTCCAGATCAGAGGCAGTAGGGATGACCAGGGATGTTCTCTGTTTAGTGAGTCCTCCAGATCAGTGGCAGTAGGGATGACCAGGGATGTTCTCTGTTTAGTGAGTCCTCCAGATCAGAGGCATTAGGGATGACCAGGGATGTTCTCTGTTTAGTGAATCCTCCAGTTCAGAAGCAGTAGGGATGACCAGGGATGTTCTCTGTTTAGTTAGTCCTCCAGATCAGAGGCAGTAGGGATGACCAGGGATGTTCTCTGTTTATTGAGTCCTCCAGATCAGAAGCAGTAGGGATGACCAGGGATGTTCTCTGTTTAGTGAATCCTCCAGATCAGAGGCAGTAGGGATGACCAGGGATGTTCTCTGTTTAGTGTGTCCGCCAGATCAGAAGCAGTAGGGATGACCAGGGATGTTCTCTGTTTAGTGTGTCCTCCAGATCAGAGGCAGTAGGGATGACCAGGGATCTTCTCTGTTTAGTGAGTCCTCCAGATCAGAGGCAGTAGGGATGACCAGGGATGTTCTCTTGATAAGTGTGTGAATGGGACCATTTTCTGTCCTGCTCTGCCCTGTCATGTTCTGTCCAGCATTCAAAATGTAACGAGTACTTTTGGGTGTCAGGGGAAATGTATTGAGTAAAAAGTACATAATTTTCTTTAGGAATGTAGTGAAGTAAAAGTAAAAGTTGTCAAAAATATCAATAGTAAAGTACAGATATGCCAAGTAGTACTTCAAGTAGTACTTTAAAGTATTTTTACTTAAGTACTTTACACCACTGAGCACCTTAGCACAGCCACAACTCCTCTTTCTCTCCATCCTCAAGTCGCTCTTTCTTCCATCTCTCTTTCCCTCTCTCTCTCTCTAGAGAGGGGGGGAAGAGATATGAGGAGAGAGAGAGAGAGATGTGAGGAGAGAGGGGGAGAGAGATGTGAGGAGAGAGGGGGAGAGAGATGTGAGGAGAGAGAAGGAAAGAGAGATGTGAGGAGAGAGGGGGAGAGAGATGTGAGGAGAGAGGGGAGAGAGATGTGAGGAGAGAGAGGGAAAGAGATGTGAGGAGAGAGAGGGGGAGAGAGATGTGAGGAGAGAGAGGGAGAGAGAGATGTGAGGAGAGAGAGGGGGAGAGAGATGTGAGGAGAGAGAGGGAGAGAGAGATGTGAGGAGAGAGAGGGAAAGAGATGTGAGGAGAGAGAGGGGGAGAGATGTGAGGAGAGAGAGGGAGAGAGATGTGAGGAGAGAGAGGGAGAGAGATGTGAGGAGAGAGAGGGAGAGAGATGTGAGGAGAGAGAGGGAGAGAGATGTGAGGAGAGAGAGGGGGAGAGAGAGATGTGAGGAGAGAGGGGGAGAGATGTGAGGAGAGAGGGGGAGAGAGAGATGTGAGGAGAGAGGGGGAGAGAGATGTGAGGAGAGAGGGGGAGAGAGATGTGAGGAGAGAGAAGGAAAGAGATGTGAGGAGAGAGGGGGAGAGATGTGAGGAGAGAGGGAGAGAGATGTGAGGAGAGAGAGGGACAGAGAGATGTGAGGAGAGAGGGGGAGAGATGTGAGGAGGCTGATGTATTGTTCCCACTCTCCAACTATGCCGCGACTTTGCCAGAAAGCTTCTCAAGTCAGTCTTCAGAGCTTGTTTCTCTGTGACAAACTGGCAATTCTCCCTGGTCTCTGATGACCAGAATGTTCTACAGCTGTATTTCTCCTTTAAGTATTGTACTGTTCGTCTATTACTCAAGACAAGTACTGGCACTTTTGACTGAGGAGGACTCGTTGTTCTTCCTAGATAGTTTTTGGCTGGTCTGTAAGGTGCTTTTAAGTTAACAAGTCCTAGACACACCAGTTAAATCCTGGTCTATTCCAGTAGATTACCCAGTGTCATCAGTAGTCTGATGTTTTCAGCCACAGTCAGAGTTTTCCTCTAATTAGGAGGTACATTTTCACCAGATCAACAGGTCAATGTGATTTTTATTTACAGGAGAGGTTTGTGTGAGATTAAATCTAATGTTATTTGTCACATGCTTCGTAAACAACAGGTATAGACTAACAGTGAAATGCTTAAACTAACATCTAAATACTTAAAATGTTATTTGCGGTCCATGTGGTTTAAATAGAGAGGTTTGGAATGGGAGGAATGCCTTCATTCCAGTAAAACCCAAACGACTCACTGTTGAGTAAAACCCTTACTCTCTTCTTTCCCTGTCAGCTGTGTCATTCAGCTCACCTGAGGGACGGGCCCTGAGGGACGGGCCCTGAGGGGACGGGCCCTGAGGGGACGAGCCCTGCGGGATGGGCCCTGAGGGGACGGGCCCTGAGAGACGGGCCCTGAGAGACGGGCCCTGAGAGACAGGCCCTGAGGGGGCGGGCCCTGAGAGACGGGCCCTGAGGGGACGGGCCCTGAGGGACGGGCCCTGAGGGACGAACGCTGAGGGGACGGGCCCTGAGAGACGGGCCCTGAGGGATGGGCCCTGAGGGGACGGGCCCTGAGAGACGGGCCCTGAGGGACGGGCCCTGAGGGGACGGGCCCTGAGAGACGGGCCCTGAGGGACGGGCCCTGAGAGACGGGCCCTGAGGGGACGGGCCCTGAGGGATGGGCCCTGAGGGGACGGGCCCTGAGGGACGGGCCCTGAGGGGACGGGCCTTGAGAGACGGGCCCTGAGGAGACGGGCCCTGAGGGGACGGGCCCTGAGAGAAGGGCCCTGGGAGACGGGCCCTGAGAGACGGGCCCTGAGGGGACGGGAGTGCATTGTTCAGGTGAGACAAAGGACCACAGAAATCGGGGCAACATGACAAATTATTTTGTAGACACACACACACACAAAAACACACACAAAAACACAGAAAAATATACACAAACACGCAACACATACACATACACACGTAGGCACACACACGCATGCAGAGTGACAAGGTGAACGTAATCAGACTGGAAAACCTATTTAAAAGAGCAGTAATATAAATCAAATGGGATTTCCTCCATCACAGACCTTTCTGCTCATAGTCTGTGTCCCAAATGGCACCCTATTCCCTACATACAGGTCTTGTTCAAAAGTAGTGCACTGGTCAAAAATAGCGCCGTAGTCGTATTGCCTGGCGACCCAAACTCCTTGGTCCAGCCAAATACTACTCTTCTCTGCAATGAGTCTGGATCTGAGTACCTCCCCTTTGATTTCTAGAATGGAAACACATTCTAGACCGTCTGATTGGTCCCAGAAACCGAGGTGTTGGGCCCAGAACCAGAACATAGGTAAAGAAAGTATTTCACTGGCTTCGTTACTCTGATTGGTTAGAGACGATCCAATCACTAATCACTTTTGCTTTGTACAACACCCCTGTTTTTTTTGACGTCACCACAAACGACTTCTACGATGTCAGTCTCAGACAGAAGAATGTATCGAACGTAGAGCAAGAGGAAGAATTCAGTTTGAGTCGTCGATCAAACAGTCGTCCTGCTAGTCTCACCGCAGGATGAAAAACACCAGGGATAATAATAACATGAGTGTCTGGTTTTCCAGATGAACTTCTAGGAAGTAATACCAGAATATTGACCCTTTCACAATATTTAGAGGGAAGAGCGGAGAGTCTAGTGAGAGAAGTAACGTGTTATTAGAAGGGCTTTACTCCTGACTGGCGTGTTAAAGACATCCAGTAAGTTTTACCAGGTTGTTTTACCAGGAGGTTTGTGGCTTTGAAATGTGGAGGTTGAGGGGCAGGTCTACTCGTGACTCCTCAGGTGCAGGGCTGGGGGCGCTGGGAATGAACTCTGGGCTTGGGCCAGACTGAACTGGCCTGCCCTCTCCCCAGCTGTCTGGCTGTGCTGGGACTGAGCTCTGGGATTGGGCCAGACTGAACTGGCCTGCGCTGGGGCGCTGGGACTGAGCTCTGGGATTGGGCCAGACTGAACTGGCCTGCGCTGGGGCGCTGGGACTGAGCTCTGGGATTGGGCCAGACTGAACTGGCCTGTCCTCTCCGTAGCTGTCAGGCTGTGCTGGGTCCCAGCCCATACTCAGTGTTTAAAGCTGTGCTGCGGAGTGTCTGAGCGGTGTGTGAGACGTGGCAGAGCTGTGGAGGTCTGGCCAACCGGTAGATCTGTTCCTTATGTTTGTAGAGCTCCGCTCTCTGATCAGACACACTGAGACCCATATTCACCCTATTCCCTATATAGTGCACTACTTTAGACCCTATTCCCTATATATTTCACTACTTTAGACCCTATTCCCTATATAGTGCACTACTTTAGACCCTATTCCCTATATAGTGCACTACTTTAGACCCTATTCCCTATATAGTTCACTACTTTAGACCCTATTCCCTATATAGTGCACTACTTTAGACCCTATTCCCTATATAGTGCACTACTTAAGACCCTATTTCCTATATAGTGCACTACTTACGGGCCCTGGTCAAAAGTGGTGCACTACATCAAGAATAGGGTGCCATTTGGGACGCAGAGTTCTCTCCTCGACTCCACTTGGCCTCACACAACCTGTCCAAGCCCCCCTGATTAACAGAAAATACTTTTCTGTTTTTGAGGGAGAAAAAAAAAGAACAAAGCATTCACATGCTAAGACTGGACACATGGCTTTAACAAAGCATTCACATGCTAAGACTGGACACATGGCTTTAGCAAAGCATTCACATGCTAAGACTGGACACATGGCTTTAGCAAAGCATTCACATGCTAAGACTGGACACATGGCTTTAGCAAAGCATTCACATGCTAAGACTGGACACATGGCTTTAGCAAAGCATTCACATGCTAAGACTGGACACATGGCTTTAACAAAGCATTCACATGCTAAGACTGGACGCATGGCTTTAAAACTTCTTACGTGCAGGGGGCAGTATTTTCACTTTCGGATGAAATACATGCCCATATTAAACTGCCTCCTACTCAAACTCAGAAGCTAGGGTATGTGTATTATTAGTATATTTGGATAGAAAACACTCTGAAGTTTCTAAAACTGTTCGAATGGTGTCTGTGAGTATAACATAACTCATATGGCAGGCCAAAACCTGAGAAAAATCCAACCAGGAAGTGGAAATCTGAACACTTTAGAGTGTTTTCTATCCAAATCTACTAATTATATGCATATTCTCATTTCTGGGCCAGAGTAGTAACCAGTTTAAATCGGGTACGTTTTTTATCCGGCCGTGCAAATACTGCCCCCTATCCCAGACA
The DNA here is from genome assembly GCF_901001165.1 of Salmo trutta. NCBI lineage: Eukaryota > Metazoa > Chordata > Actinopteri > Salmoniformes > Salmonidae > Salmo > Salmo trutta. The sequence continues at coordinate 1,577,285 of NC_042970.1, read as the reverse complement.
GGTTAAAAAGGCCCTAAAGATTGATGCTACACAACGTTTGACATGTTTGAACGAACGTAAATATAACTTTTTTGGACTTTTCGTCTTGAAATTTTCCGCGCGCTTCCTACATTTGGAGTAGCTTACTGAACGCACAAACAACAAGGAGGTATTTGGACATAAATGATGGACTTTATCGAACAAAACAACATTTATTGTGGACCTGGGATTTCTGGAAGTGCCTTCTGATGAAGATAATCAAAGGTAAGTGAATATTTCTAATGCTATTTATGATTTTAGATGACTCCAAAATGGTGGGTATCTGTGTTGCCTAGTGTATTTTTCTGAGCGCAGTACTCAGATTATTGCAAAATTTGCTTTCGCCGTGAAGCTTTTTTGAAATCTGACACAGCGGTTGCATTAAGGAGAAGTGTATCTATAATTCTTTGAATAACTGTTGAATATTCTATCAACGTTTATGATGAATATTTTTGTAAAGTGATGTGCTCATTCATCGGAAGTTTTGGGAGGAAAAACATTTCTGAACATTACACGCCAATGTAAAATGGGGTTTTTGGATATAAATATGAACTTTATCGAGCAAAACATACATGTATTGTGTAACATGAAGTCCTATGAGTGCCATCTGATGAAGATCATCAAAGGTTAGTGATTCATTTTAGCTGTATTTCTGGTTTTTGGGACGCCTCTCCTTGCTTGAAAAATGGCTGTGTGGTTTTTCTTGTCTCTGCGCTGTTCTAACATAATCTAATGTTTTGTTTTCGCCATAAAGCTTTTTTGAAATCGGACAATGTGGTTGGATTAACGAGAAGTGTATCTTTAAAATGGGATATAAAGTTGTATGTTTGAGAAATTTGAATTATGAGATTTTTGTTGTTTTGAATTTGCCGCCCTGCTATTTCACTGGCTGTTGAATAGTGTGTCCCGCGGGTGGGAGGCGTCCCATATACCCCAGAGAGGTTAAGAACAAATTCTTATTTACAATGATGGCCTAGGAACAGTGGGTTTGCTGCCTTGTTCAGGGGCAGAACGACAGATCTTTACCTTGTCAGCTCAGGGATTCGATTTAGCAACTTTTCGGTTATTGACGCAACACTCTAACCACTAAGCTACCTGCCACAAAATACGCTGACTCGGTGAGTGAATTTATAAGTAAGTTCATTGGAGATGTTGTACCCACTGTGACTATTAAAACCTACCCTAACCAGAAACCATGGATGGATGGCGGCATTCGCGCAAAACTGAAAGCGTGAACCAACACATTTAATCATGGAAAGATGACTGGGAATATGGCTGAATATAAACAGTGTAGTTATTCCCTCCGCAAGGCAATCAAACAAGCAAAATTCCAGTACAGGGACAAAGTGGAGTCGCAATTCAACGGCTCAGACACGAGACGTATGGGGCAGGGACTACAGGAAATCACGGACTACAAAAAGAAAACCAGCCACATCACAGACAACACGCTTCCAGACAAACTAAACACCTTCTTGCCCGCTTTGAGGATAATACAGTGCCACCCTCGCCGCCCGCTACCAAGAACTAGCCCCCCCTTCTCTTTCTCCGTGGCCAACGTGAGTGAAACATTTAAACATGTTAACCCTCGCAAGGCTGCTGACCCAGACGGCATCCCTAGCCGCGTCCTCAAAGCATGTTCAGACCAGCTGGCTGGTGTGTTTACGGACATATTCAATCGCTCCCTATCCCAGTCTGCGGTCCCCACATGCTTCAAGATGGCCACCATTGTTCCTGTACCCAAGAAGGCAAAGATAACTGAACAAAATGACTACCGCCCCGTAGCACTCACTTCTGTCATCATGAAGTGCTTTGAGAGTCTAGTCACGGATCATATCACCTCCACCTTAGTGGCCACCCTAGACCCACTTCAGTTTACATACCGCCCTAACAGGTCCACAGACAATGAAATCGCCATCACACTACCCATCCCATCTGGACAAGAGGAATACCTATGTAAGAATGCAGTTCATTGACAACAGCTCAGCATTCAACATCATAGTACCCTCCAAGCTCATCATTAAGCTAGAGGCCCTGGGCCTCAACCCTGCCCTGTGCAATTGGGTCATGGACTTTCTGACGGGCCACCCCCAGGTGGTGAAGGTAGGAAACAACATCTCCACCTTGCTGACCTTCAACACAAGGGTGTGTGCTCAGTCCCCTCCTGTACTCCCTGTTCACCCACGACTGCGTGGCCATGCACGCCTCCAACTCAATCATCAAGTTTGCAGACGACACAACAGTAGTGGGCTCGATTACCAACAACGACGAGACAGCCTACAGGGAGGTGGTGAGGGCCCTCGGAGTGTGGTGTTAGGAAAACAACCTCTCACTCAACGTAAAAGAAAACAAAGGAGATGATCGTGGACTTCAGGAAACAGCAAAAGGAGCACCCCCCTATCTACATCGACGGGACTGCAGTGGAGAAGGTGGAAAGCTTCAAGCTCCTCTGCGTACACATCACTGACAAACTGAAATGGTCCACCCACACAGACAGTGTGGTGAAGAAGGCGCAACAGCACCTCTTCAACCTCAGGAGGCTGAAGAAATTCATCTTGGCCCCTAAGAGCCTCACAAACTTTTACAGATCCACAATCGACAGCATCCTGTCGGGCTGTATAACAGCCTGGTACGGCAACTGCTCCGCCCTCAACCGCAAGGCTCTCCAGAGGGTGGTGCAGTCTGCACAATGCATCACCAGGGGCAAACTACCTGCACTCCATGACACCTACAGCACCCAATGTCACAGGAAGGCAAAAAGATCAAAGACAACAACCATCCGAGCCACTGCATGTTCACACCGCTACCATCCAGAAGGCGAGGTCAGTACAGGTGCATCAAAGCTGGAACCGAGAGACTGAAGAACAGCTTCTATCTCAAGGCCATCAGACTGCAAAACAGCTATCATTAACTCAGAGGTTGCTGCCTACATGGAGACCCAATCACTGGAAACTAATTTCAACGTGTCATTTCCGGTCACAACTTGCAGAATTGTTTACGTGCTGCAGTGTGCGTTTTGTTGCTAACCTTACTTTGCTACCTGATATCTCTTGACACAATGATGAAAATAATCATGGCCTCTAAACCTTCAAGCTGCATACTGGACCCTATTCCAACTAAACTACTGAAAGAGCTGCTTCCTGTACTTGGCCCTCCTATGTTGAACCTAATAAACGGCTCTCTATCCACCGGATGTGTACCAAACTCACTAAAAGTGGCAGTAATAAAGCCTCTCTTGAAAAAGCCAAACCTTGACCCAGAAAATGTAAAAACTATCGGCCTATATCGAATCTTCCATTCCTCTCAAAAAAAATTGAAAAAGCTGTTGCACAGCAACTCACTGCCTTCCTGAAGACAAACAATGTATACGAAACGCTTCAGTCTGGTTTTAGACCCCATCATAGCACCGAGACTGTACTTGTGAAGGTGGTAAATGACCTTTTAATGGCGTCAGACCAAGGCTCTGCATCTGTCCTCGTGCTCCTAGATCTTAGTGCTGCTGTTGATACCATCGATCACACATTTTTTTTGGAGAGATTGGAAACCCAAATTGGTCTACACGGACAAGTTCTGGCCTGGTTTAGATCTTATCTGTCGGAAAGATATCAGTTTGTCTCTGTGAATGGTTTGTCATCTGATAAATCAACTGTAAACTTTGGTGTTCCTCAAGGTTCCGTTTTAGGACCACTTTTGTTTTCACTATATATTTTACCTCTTGGGGATGTCATTCGAAAACATAATGTTAAATTTCACTGTTATGCGGATGACACACAGCTGTACATTTCAATGAAACATGGTGAAGCCCCAAAATTGCGCTCGCTAGAAGCCTGTGTTTCAGACATAAGGAAGTGGATGGCTGCAAACTTTCTACTTTTAAACTCGGACAAAACAGAGATGCTTCTTCGAGGTCCCAAGAAACAAAGAGATCTTCTATTGAATCTGACAATTAATTTTGATGGTTGTACAGTCGTCTCAAATAAAACTGTGAAGGACCTCGGCGTTACTCTGGACCCTGATCTCTCTTTTGAAGAACATATCAAGACTGTTTCAAGGACAGCTTTTTTCCATCTATGTAACATAGATGTCTATGTAACATTGCAAAAAACAGAAATTTTTCTGTCGAAAAATGATGCAGAAAAATTAATCCATGCTTTTGTTACATCTAGGTTAGACTACTGCAATGCTCTACTTTCCGGCTACCCGGATAAAGCACAAAATTAACTTCAGTTACTGCTAAATACGGCTGCTAGAATCCTGACTAAAACCAAAAAAAATATATTACTCCAGTGCTAGCCTCCCTACACTGGCTTCCTGTTAAGGCAAGGGCTGATTTCAAGGTTTTACTGCTAACCTACAAAGCATTACATGGGCTTGCTCCTACCTGTCTTTCCGATTTGGTCCTGCCGTACATACCTACACGTACGCTACGGTCACAAGACGCAGGCCTCCTAATTGTCCCTAGAATTTCTAAGCAAACAGCTGGAGGCAGGGCTTTCTCCTATAGAGCTCAATTTTTATGGAATGGTCTGCCTACCCATGTGAGAGACGCAGACTCGGTCTCAACCTTTAAGTCTTTATTGAAGACTCATCTTTTCAGTAGGTCATATGATTGAGTGTAGTCTGGCCCAGGAGTGTGAAGGTGAACAGAAAGGCACTGGAGAAACGAACCGCCCTTGCTGTCTCTGCCTGGCCGGTTCCCCTCTCTCCACTAGGATTCCCTGCCTCTAACCCTATTACAGGGGCTGAATCACTGGCTTACTGGTGTTCTTCCATGCCATCCATGGGAGGGGTGCGTCACTTGAGTGGGTTGAGTCACTGACGTGGTCTTCCTGTCTGGGTTGGCGCCCTTTGGGTTGTGCCGTGGCGGAGATCTTTGTGGGCTCTACTCGGCCTTGTCTCAGGATGGTAAGTTGGTGGTTAAAGATATCCCTCTAGTGGTGTGGGGGCTGTGCTTTGGCAAAGTGGGTGGGGTTATATCCTGCCTGTTTGGCCCTGTCCGGGGTTATCATCGGATGGGGCCACAGTGTCTCTTGACCCCTCCTGTCTCAGCCTCCAGTATTTATGCTGCAGTAGTTTATGTGTCGGGGGGCTAGGGTCAGTCTGTTATATCTGGAGTATTTCTCCTGTCTTATCCGGTGTCCTGTGTGAATTTAAGTATGCTCTCTCTAATTCTCTCTTTCTTTCTCTCTCTCGGAGGACCTGAGCCCTAGGACCATACCTCAGGACTACCTGGCATGATGACTCCTTGCTGTCCCCAGTCCACCTGGCCGTGCTGCTGCTCCAGTTTCAACTGTTCTGCCTGCAGCTATGGAACCCTGACCTGTTCACTGGACGTGCTACCTGTCCCAGACCTGCTGTGTTCAACTCCCTAGAGACAGCAGGAGCGGTAGAGATACTCTGAATGATCGACTATGAAAAGCCAACTGACATTTACTCCTGAGGTGTTGACCTGTTGCACCCTCGACAACTACTATGATTATTATTATTTGACCATGTTGGTCATTTATGAACATTTGAACATCTTGGCCATGTTCTGTTATAATCTCCACCCGGCACAGCCAGAAGAGGACTGGCCACCCCTCATAGCCTGGTTCCTCTCTAGGTTTTGGCCTTTCTAGGGAGTTTTTCCTAGCCACCGTGCTTCTAGACCAGCATTGCTTGCTGTTTGGGGTTTTAGCCTGGGTTTCTATACAGCACTTTGAGATATCAGCTGATCTAAGAAGGGCTATATAAATACATTTGATTTGATTAATAAATGGATCACTAGTCACTTTAAACAATGCCACCTTAAATAATGCCACTTTAATAATGTTCACATATATTACATTACTCATATCACATGTATACACTGTATTCTATACCATCTACTGCATGTTGCCTATGCCGCTCGGCCGTTGCTCATCCATATATTTATATGTACATATTCTCATTTACCCCTTTTAGATATGTGTGTATTAGGTAGTTGCTGTGGAATTGTTAGATTACTTGTTAGATAATACTGCACCTTTCGGAACCAAGAAGCACAAGCATTTCGCTACACTCGCATTAACATCTGCTTTCCATGTGTATGTGACCAATACAATATGATTTGATTTGAAATAAAAGGTGACATGTAAATGGCAGAAAAAGGAAATGTTGAAGTTTATTTAGTAATTATTATAGTATTTCATAAATAAAGCATTAGAACACGGTCTACAACAGAGAATCATATTCATAAGAAGGCACCCTAACCCTAACCCCAACCCCAACCCCAACCCTAACCTTAACCCCAACCCTAACCCCAACCCCAACCCTAACCCTAACCTTAACCCCAACCCTAACCCTAACCCTAACCTTAACCCCAACCCCAACCCCAACCCTAACCCTAACCTTAACCCTAACCCCAACCCCAACCCCGACCCTAACCTTAACCCTAACCCCAACCCCAACCCCAACCCTAACCTTAACCCCAACCCTAACCCCAACCCCAACCCTAACCCTAACCCTAACCTTAACCCCAACCCTAACCCTAACCCTAACCCTAACCCTAACCCTAACCCCAACCCTAACCTTAACTAATATCCTCTGTAATTTTATGTATTTAGCACCACTAGTTTTATCTAGCAGATTTGTGAAGTGAGTCATGCAATGTTAAGAAATAAATATACAAGGGGACCAAACCCAGTTGTCTGCTACAATAAACAGGTAAAAAAAATAAAGGTATTGAAGTATAATCAGGTTGTTGTTGTTCACTGTTGAGAAGAGAAGAGTTGGTCTTTATAAATAAAAAAAATCCCTCATGTGTTGAGGAAATGGAGTTGAGGTGGTGGTTATTACTGAAGTCGACCACCAGGAGGCGCTATAGGATGCTTGTGATGGTGATAGTCCAGTCCCTACCCCAATTAGATCTGACAGGATATAGGATATAGGATATCAGCAATATGGTCCAAACTTCCCTTTGCCATCTGATAGGCTAGAAACTATCTGTCATCTGTTGCTTCCCCCTATCCAGTCCTTAGAGATGTGCCACAGGGCCAGGAAACCGACCACTCAACATCCCTGATAGTGGGACATACAACAGATATGGTGCAACAATACAAGACAATGAAACAGATTGTCACTCAGTTTGTCGTCCAGCATCTCAGCTGTGATGAGACCACCCTATGGTGTCAGGGAGGATATTGGACAGATACGCGTGTGTGTGTGATCATGCATGTGGGTGTTACTTCCTGCTGTTGTTACCCAGCTGTACCCCGTGTGGAACACATATGGAATCATGTAGGAACCAAAAAGTATTTTAGATTCTCCGGGACAAGTGTCTGAATGTCCATGAATCGCCCAGCCAGAGCCTGGACTTGAACCTGATCTAACATCTCTGGAGAGACCTGAAAATAGCTGTGCAGCGACGCTCCCCATCCAACCTGACAGAGTTTGAGAGGATCTGCAGAGAAGAATGGTAGAAACTCCCCAAATACAGGTGTGCTAAGCTTGTAGCGTCATACCCAAGAAGACTCGAGGCTGTAATCGCTGCCAAAGGTGCTTCAACAAAGTACTGAGTAAAAGGTCTGAATACTTACGTAAATGTTTTTATAAATCTGCTAAAATTTCTAAAAACCTGTTTCTGCTTTGTCATTATGGGGTATTGTGTTTTAGATTGAGGGGGGAAAAACAATATCATCCATTTTGGAATAAGGCTGTAACCTAAAAGGCACTGCGTATTGTGAATCACCCATAAGGCCATATCGCCCAGCCCGAGACCCACACCATATACTGTAGCATGTCACATCCGAGAGACTCTATCACTTTGGTCTCTGTCACTAGACCAGAAGTCACCAGCGACTTGGCTGGCTTGTGGACCGTACCCAGAACATGCGGCCTCCTTCTGGACCTTGTTGATCTTGTTGTCATGGATCGGCAGCTCCAGGATGTTCCCGGGGCAGGTTGGCAGGTATCTGGGTCAGCTGGTTGTAGGAAACAGCAGCTGCAGCTGATCCATGTTAAGGAAGACCTTAGGATGGATTTTAGAGATCTTGTTGTTCAGCAGGAACAGGGCCTGGGAATGGGAAATATATTCAGCAACCCTTGGAAGACAATGGAGGTTGTTTAGGAAAAAACTTTGACCTAAGCTAAAAGGGTCCGTCTTTATTTTCAAGGCCGGGTGAAGCTATAAGGCCCTCAAAGCAACATCCAGAGTCATTTTTTTTTCTTGGGCAACATTGCTTGGCAATTACAATCATATAGCCTTCTACAGGGTGTTTTACAGAGCTTGTATAGACCGATGGATCTGAAGGTAAACGCTGGTTCAGTTTTTCATTCTGTCCGGAAGGAGACTGCGATAAAGCTATTACTTGGCTCAGGCATTCCTTCATTTGGTTAATCGCAAGTTGTGACCGCAAGCACATTCAAAAGTCTCCGTCTGAAGAACAGATGTTAGTGGTTTGTTTTCTCTGTTGTTCACACAGTCAATCACTCCCTCAGCTGTTACAGTGTTAGACTGGGTCATGTAGTACAGTGTCCATATCAGGACAGAGTCACACGGCCATGGAAGTTCTGATTCTGTCCTAATATGGACACTGTGTTTCATAGAGGCCTATGGGGGAAATGGGGGAAATGGGTGAAATGGGGGAAATGGAGGAAATGGGTGAAATGGGGGAAATGGGTGAAATGAGTCAGGTGAAAAAGTCTACGTATACACAGGCAACCCAATTCTGATCATTTATTGGCAAAAAGATCTGGGCCCGCCGGTTCACCAAAATCATTCTAATGATGAACTTTGCTTTTTAATAAGATGCTTTTGGGAAAAGCAAATTGGGCTGCCTGTGTAAATGCAACCAAAATCACTCTAGTCCATTGGGGCCTGCGGGGCAAACGTAGCAAGTGACAACAAATCATTTACAGAATATTCAAGCCTTATGAACATAGAAACTTGGTTACAGTTACGATTGGAACCATTTCCCTGTCTGACCGCTAGGTGTTATGGGTATTATGACACCTCCACTGTGGGGCTTTAGTGTGTAAACCTTTGTCCATGTAAAAGCTGAAATAAAAAAATATTCAAAGTTGAAATATCGAAAAATGGCAAAAAATGCATTTCTGCTTCTGGAAACAAATTATACTGAACAAAAATGTAAATGTGACATGCAACAATTTCAAAGAATTTACTGAGTTACAGTTCCTATAAGGAAATCAATCAATTGAAATAAATTCATTAGGCCCTAATCTATGGATTTCACATGACTGGGAATACATATGCATCTGTTGGTCACAGATACCTTAATAAAATGGGCCTCACAACATCTGTTCATTCAAAACGTCATCGTTAAAATGCAATTGTGTTCGTTGTCGGTAGCTTATTCCTGCCCATACCATAACCACACCGCCACCATAGGGCACTCTGTTCACAACGTTGACATCAGTAAACCGCTCGCCCACACGACGCCATAGACATGGTCTGCGGTTGTTTGGACACACCTATTCATTCAAAGGTTTTTCTTAATTTTTTACTATTTTCTACATTGTAGAATAATAATAGTGAAGAGTCAAAACTATTAAATAACACATATGGAATCATGTAGTAACCAAAAAAGTGTTAAACAAATCAAAATATATTTTAGATTTTTCAAAGTAGCCACCCTTTGCCTTGATGACAGCTTTGCACAATCTTTGCATTCTCTCAACCAGCTTTATGAGGAATGCTTTCCCAACAGTCTTGAAGGAGTTCCCACATATGCTGAGCACTTGTTGGCTGCTTTTCCTTCACATTCAATATTTTCTTTCCTTTGACAACTATTCTATGTTCCACCCATGTCATTCGACTGTCAAAGCAGACCCCCAGGAACCAAACCTCTCCAGATTCCTTCCAACTTCAGGTATATTTCCTCCTCAACCTTCCTTCTAGAAAAAAAACACAGTCTGTGTTTTCTCAACTGAAAACTTGAAGTCCCACCTGAGGGACCACTGCTCAACTTCACTGATTGAATCTTGAACTCTCCTGGCTGTATGGGTAATATTTGTCCCTCTTCCACAGTGCCCTTGTCTTCCGCAAACAATGACCTCCCAATATCAGGTCTCACCTGAGAGAATACGTCGCCAATCATAATGGAGAACAACAAAGGACTAATGACACTTCCCTGCGGGGTACCGTTATCTACCTCATACCTTTCTGACTATGAGCTCCCCAAAACCTCACTTGAATTGATCGCCCAAAAATAAAATCCTTTATCCAGTTAAAAATCCTTCCTTCCAACTCCCATGCTATCCACCTTGATAAGTAGGCCTTCCTTCCAACTCCCATGCTATCCACCTTGATAAGTAGGCCTTCCTTCCAACTCCCATGCTATCCACCTTGATAAGTAGGCCTTCCTTCCAACTCCCATGCTATCCACCTTGATAAGTAGGCCTTCCTTCCAACTCCCATGCTATCCACCTTGATAAGTAGGCCTTCCTTCCAACTCCCATGCTATCCACCTTGATAAGTAGGCCTTCCTTCCAACTCCCATGCTATCCACCTTGATAAGTAGACCTTCCTACCACAACATACCATAACCCTTCTCTACATCAAAGAAAAATGGCTACCACCACGTTATTTGCCTGTGCCTTCCGTATGACTGTGTTAATTAATTATCATAGGCTACCCATACAATTAAGGCAAACCAGGTCCATAGGGTACAGCTGTCAGACGACGTCGCGAACAGGTTGACCAGAAACCCTTTTTCATTTACACTTCATGTAAATCCCCAAAACAACAACATCAATCTATCAATCAAATGTATTTATAAAGCCCTTCTTACATCAGCTGATATCTCAAAGTGCTGTACAGAAACCCAGCCTAAAACCCCAAACAGCAAGAAATGTAGGTGTAGAAGCACGGTGGCTAGGAAAAACTCCCTAGAAACAACAGCCCTGTACAGTAATTAGAACATCAAATTCATAATATTAATATAATAAACATTTACATTTGGATATTGTCATCCATGTATAATATGAATAAAAGACCATATTCATTTTTTATATTTTTTATTCTAGGTGCTCTCTCTTTTATTTATGTTGATTGCATGGCGTTGAAAAAATGACATTGATTCAAACATGTACCATTTTACTATCAACGTTGAAATGAGGTCAAATAAATTGTGAAATACAACATAATTTCAACCATCCAATATACAGTATATTGAATATATGATGAAAAACAGACATTGGTTAAACAGTGAGAATATGCAAAAATGTCAACATCTAAAATGTGACGACGTGGATCTGATGCTGCATGTTCACCGTGTTTACAACACCTCGTGGGATTAAGTGTGTTACAACAGCCATTATAAGTAGAATATACATCGTTTTGAGGACTACATTGAAATGAGATTAATGTAGCAATTCTTCATTCTCTCTTCATTCAAAGACTCAATCATGGACAATTACTGACAGCTGCTTCGCGTGATGTATTGTTGTCTCTACCTTCTTGCCCTTTGTGCTGTTGTCTGTGCCCAATAATGTTTGTACCATGTTTTGTGCTCTTGCCATGTTGTGTTGCTACCATGTTGTTGTCTTAGGTCTCTCTTTATGTAGTGTTGTTTTCAAAGGTCTCTCTTTATGTAGTGTTGTTGTCATAGGTCTCTCTTTAAGTAGTGTTGTTGTCATAGGTCTCTCTTTATGTAGTGCTGTTGTCTTAGGTCTCTATGTAGTGTTGTTGTCATAGGTCTCTCTTTATGTAGTGTTGTTTTGTCTATCTTGTCGTGATGTGTGTTTGTCCTATATATTTATTGTTTTGTTATCCCAGCCCCAGTCCCCACAGGAGGCCTTTTGGTAGGCCGTCAGTGTAAATAATAAAGTCTAGAAAGGTTAAATAAAATGAACCTAACCCGTTAGGCAGGTTGTCATTGTATTTCAGTTGAAGTTTTACCCTAATTTCAACACTGGTGGAAATGATAATGAAACATTACCGGTTGATGACTTTTTCCAAATCCAAATGTGTTTCAAACATAGATTCAACATCACAATGCGTCGACAAATTACGATGAAACAACGTTGATTCAACCAGTTTGCGCACAGTGGGCCTGCTCTAGTCCAAACTGAGAGGAAACAGTCAAGGAATTTACAGTGTTGATCAAAGTAGGAGATGTTTATGTTTCTTACATAGAGTTTGTTCACAGGAAGAGGGATGTCAGTGTTTCTTACATAGAGCTTGTTCACAGGAAGAGGGATGTCAGTGTTTCTTACATAGAGCTTGTCCATTTGAAGTCGTCCTCCTTGATCTCAGTGAGGGTCGTTGTTCTGGAGGTCGATCATCATTAATGTGTCGGCCCGGGGACTCTCTCAGGCACGGAGAGTAACCCTGTGGATACGAGATGTCAGGAAACACATTTGAAATGTAAAATCCAATCTACCAGCTGTGTATCTCCACGTAGCAGTAAAGACGGACTCGGTGTTTACCAATAAGATCACAGAGAGATATCATGTGTAACAAGAAGTGAACTGACCCTTTGCCTTCAGCTGAATCTCAGGCAGTAGTAGGTCTTTAACATATCATAGACTCTGTCATACAAATTATTCACCGTCCAGACTCATGTAGCTACTGTACTACATTGCCGTTAAATGCAGTATGATGTAGGATAATTGAACCCTGTCTCATTTGATGGTTGATGAAGGGCTGTTCATGGTGTTGAGGTGAGTCGGTAATGGAGCATTAGGAGCCCCCAGCCCTCCCTCTGACCCTGACTGAACCTAGGAGTAGTGGCTGTGTAATAAAACGCCCTGAACCTTTAATCACTGTTACTAGCTGGCTACCACCCAGTACTCTACCCTGAACCTGTTACTAGCCGGCTACCACCCAGTACTCTACCCTGAACCTGTTACTAGCCGGCTACCACCCAGTACTCTACCCTGAACCTGTTACTAGCCGGCTACCACCCAGTACTCTACCCTGAACCTGTTACTAGCCGGCTACCACCCAGTACTCTACCCTGAACCTGTTACTAGCCGGCTACCACCCAGTACTCTACCCTGAACCTGTAACTAGCTGGCTACCACCCAGTACTCTACCCTGAACCTGTTACTAGCCGGCTACCACCCAGTACTCTACCCTGAACCTGTTACTAGCCGGCTACCACCCAGTACTCTACCCTGAACCTGTTACTAGCTGGCTACCACCCAGTACTCTACCCTGAACCTGTTACTAGCCGGCTACCACCCGGTACTCTACCCTGAACCTGTTACTAGCCGGCTACCACCCGGTACTCTACCCTGGACCTGTTACTAGCCGGCTACCACCCGGTACTCTACCCTGAACCTGTTACCAGCCGGCTACCACCCGGTACTCTACCCTGAACCTGTTACTACCCATCTACCACCCGGTACTCTACCCTGAACCTGTTACTAGCCAGCTACCACCCAGTACTCTACCCTGAACCTGTTACTAGCCGGCTACCACCCAGTACTCTACCCTGAACCTGTTACTAGCCGGCTACCACCCAGTACTCTACCCTGAACCTGTTACTAGCCAGCTACCACCCAGTACTCTACCCTGAACCTGTTACTAGCCGGCTACCACCCAGTACTCTACCCTGAAACTGTTACTAGCCGGCTACCACCCGGTACTCTACCCTGAACCTGTTACTAGCCGGCTACCACCCGGTACTCTACCCTGAACCTGTTACTAGCCGGCTACCACCCGGTACTCTACCCTGAACCTGTTACTACCCGGCTACCACCCGGAACCCTACCCTGAACCTGTTACTAGCCAGCTACCACCCAGTACTCTACCCTGAACTAGTTACTAGCCAGCTACCACCCGGTACTCTACCCTGAACCTGTTACTAGCCGGATACCACCCAGTACTCTACCCTGAACTTTAGTCACTGTTACTAGCCGGCTACCACCCGGTACTCTACCCTGAACCTGTTACTAGCCAGCTACCACCCAGTACTCTACCCTGAACCTGTTACTAGCCGGCTACCACCCAGTACTCTACCCTGAACCTGTTACTAGCCGGCTACCACCCAGTACTCTACCCTGAACCTGTTACTAGCCGGATACCACCCAGTACTCTACCCTGAACTTTAGTCACTGTTACTAGCCGGCTACCACCCGGTACTCTACCCTGAACCTTAGAGACTGTTACTAGCCGGCTACCACCCAGTACTCTACCCTGAACCTGTTACTAGCCAGCTACCACCCAGTACTCTACCCTGAACCTGTTACTAGCCGGCTACCACCCAGTACTCTACCCTGAACCTGTTACTAGCCGGCTACCACCCAGTACTCTACCCTGAACCTGTTACTAGCCGGCTACCACCCAGTACTCTACCCTGAACCTGTTACTAGCCGGCTACCACCCAGTACTCTACCCTGAACCTGTTACTAGCCGGCTACCACCCAGTACTCTACCCTGAACCTGTTACTAGCCAGCTACCACCCAGTACTCTACCCTGAACCTGTTACTAGCCAGCTACCACCCAGTACTCTACCCTGAACCTGTTACTAGCCAGCTACCACCCAGTACTCTACCCTGAACCTGTTACTAGCTGGCTACCACCCAGTACTCTACCCTGAACCTGTTACTAGCCAGCTACCACCCAGTACTCTACCCTGAACCTGTTACTAGCCGGCTACCACCCGGTACTCTACCCTGAACTTTAGTCACTGTTACTAGCCGGCTACCACCCAGTACTCTACCCTGAACCTGTTACTAGCCAGCTACCACCCAGTACTCTACCCTGAACCTGTTACTAGCCGGCTACCACCCAGTACTCTACCCTGAACCTGTTACTAGCCGGCTACCACCCGGTACTCTACCCTGAACTTTAGTCACTGTTACTAGCCGGCTACCACCCAGTACTCTACCCTGAACCTGTTACTAGCCGGCTACCACCCAGTACTCTACCCTGAACCTGTTACTAGCCGGCTACCACCCAGTACTCTACCCTGAACCTATTACTAGATGGCTACCACCCGGTATTCTACCCTGAACCTGTTACTAGCCGGTTACCACCCAGTACTCTACCCTGAACCTGTTACTAGCCGGCTACCACCCAGTACTCTACCCTGAACCTGTTACTAGCTGGCTACCACCCAGTACTCTACCCTGAACCTGTTACTAGCCGGCTACCACCCAGTACTCTACCCTGAACTTGTTACTAGCCGGCTACCGCCCGGTACTCTACCCTGAACCTTAGAGACTGTTATTAACCGGCTACCACCCAGTACTCTACCCTGAACCCGTTACTAGTCGGCTACCACCCAGTACTCTACCCTGAACCGTAGAGACTGTTACTAGCCGGCTACGACCCAGTACTTTACCCTGAACCTTAGAGACTACTTTGCCCCATGTACATAGTAGAGTCATTGAACACTAGTCACTTTAATAATGTTTGCATACTGTTTCACCCACTTCACATATACACTACATTTGGAAAGCATTCAGACCCCTGGACATTTTCCACATTTTGTTACTTTACAGCCTTATTCTAAAATGGATTAAATAATTTTTTCCCTAATAAATCTACACATAACACCTCATAATTACAACACAAAAACAGGTTTTTAGAAATGTCTGCAAATGTATAAATAAATAAAAACTGAAATATCACATTTACAGAAGTTTTCAGATGGGTATGATGCAACAAGCTTGGCAGATATGTATTTGGGGAGTTTCTCCCATTCTTCTCTGCAGATCCTCTCAAGCTCTGTCAGGTTGGATGGGGAGCGTCGCTGCACAGCTATTTCCAGGTCTCTCCAGAGATGTTTGAGCTCTGGCTGGGCCACTCAAGGACATTCAGAGACTTGTCCCGAAGCCACTCCTGCGTTGTCTTGGCTGTGTGCTTAGGGTTGTTGTCCTGTTGGAAGGTCCTGAGCGCTCTGGAACAAGTTTTCATCAAGGATCTCTCTGTACTTTGCTCTGTTCATCTTTCCCTCGATCCTGACTTGTCTCCCAGTCCCTGCTGCTGAAAAACATCCCCACAGCATGATGCCGCCACCACCATGCTTCACCGTAGGGATGGTGCCAGGTTCATCCAGACGTGACATTTGGCATTCAGGTCAAAGAGTTCAACCTTGGTTTCATCAGACCAGAGAATCTTGTTTCTCATGGTCTGAGAGTCCTTTAGGTGCCTTTTCACAAACTCCAAGTGGGCTGTCATGTGCCTTTTACTGAGGAGTAGCTTCCATCTGGCCACTCTACCATAAAGGCCTGATTGGTGGAGTGCTGCAGAGATGGTTGTCCTTCTGGAAGGTTCTCCCATCTCCACAGAAGAACTCTGGAGCTCTGTCAGAGTGTCCGGGCTCTTGGTTACCTCCCTGAGCAAGGTCCTTCTCCCCTGATCGCTGTTTGGCCGGGCGGCCAGCTCTAGGAAGAGTCTTGGTGGTTCCAAACTTCTTCCATTTTAGAATGATTTAGGTCACTGTGTTCTTGGGTACCCTTCAATGCTGCAGACATTTTTTGGTACCCTTCCCCAGATCTGTGCCTCGACACAATCCTGTCTCGGAGCTCTACTGACAATTCCTTAGACCTCATGACTTTTGCTCTGACATGCACTGTCAACTGTGGGACCTTATATAGACAGGTGTGTGTCTTTCCAAATCATGTCCAATCAATTGAATTTACCAGAGGTGGACTCCAATCAAGTTGTAGAAACATCTCAAGAATCATCAATGGAAACAGGATGCACCTGAGCTCAACTTAGAGTCTCATAGCAAAAGGTCTGACTACTTATGTAAACAAGGTATTTCTGTTTTAAATTTTTTATACATTTGCAACAATTTCTAAAAACCTGTTTTTCGCTTTGTCATTGTGGGGTATTATGTGCAGATAGATGAGGATTTAAAAAAAACATAATCCGTTTTAGAATAAGGCTGTAACGTAACAAAATGTGGGAAAATTCAAGGGGTCTGAATACTTTACAAATATATATATACATATATACACATACACACACATATATAAATACACATATACAGATATACAGTATATACAGTACATACATATACAGTACCAGTCAAAAGTTTGGACACACCTATTCATTCCAGGGTTTTTCTATATTTTTACTATTTTATATATTGTAGAATAATAGTGAAGACATGACAACTATGAAATAAAACATATGGAATCATGTAGTAACCAAAAAAAGTGTTCAACAAATTATTCTTCAAAATAGCCACCCTTTGGCTTGATGATAGCGTGGCACACTCTTGGCATTCTCTCAACCAGCTTCATGAGGTAGTCACCTGGAATGCATTTCAATTAACAGGTGTGCCTTGTTAAAAGTTAATTTGGGGAATTTCTTTCCTTCTTAATACGTTTGAGCCAATCAGTTGTGTTGTGACAAGGTAGGGGCAGAAGATAACCCTATTTGGTAAAAGACCAAGTCCATATTATGGCAAGAACAGCTCAAATAAGCAAAGATTATTTTATTTATTTTTTTACTTTTGGATTATGTTGGTATTGTTTTGCATTGCTACGTATTATTACTGTACTGTTGGAGCTAGAAACACACATTTCACCTGCAATAACATCTGTGAATCTGTGTATGTGATCAATAAACTTTTGATTTGATACCCAGATCAGAGCACTGCACCACCCTAAGGGCAGTGACAGCCAGTCGTCATCCACTTCCTGCATCATGATGTCATGTTACCTCATGAAGTCCAGGATGTCGATTGGCTGGTAAGGTTTGGCGTGGGAGAGCGCCAGAAGACAGCAGGAAGGCTCTCATGGTAGTGGGCCAATAGGAAACAAGAGGACACAAGGGTTTGAGAAAGACCAAAACACTAAAAGACCTCAATGATATGAGAAGAAATCTGTACTAAATTTGTTGGGGTGTTGCTTTGCTATCCTCTATGTGAAAGACATAGAGCCATGGCTATTAAACTGGCGGGCCGCGGGCCAGATCCGGGCCGTTTATTCATTTAGCCTGGCCTTTTGATCAATTCGGAAATCTGAACATGAGTAAAATACATGCACAAAACACTATTAGTGTGTTTTCTAGCGTTTTTTTTATCTAGATTTAGGTTTTTTAGAGCCTATGTGGCATGTTGACTCTTTTTTTTCTCCCTATGAAGATGGACGTAGCGTTTGAACGGTTTAAGTAGCAAAATATTATGGCCCCATCCCTGAAAGCTACAATTGTCTTCTGTTCTCTCTGCTACCGCACGGCAAGCGGTACCGGAGCGCCAAGTCTAGGACCAAAAGGCTCCTTAAACAGCTTAAGACTGCTGCTGAACAACTAATCAAATCGCCACCTGGACTATTTACATTAATGTCCCTCTTTGTTTTTACACTGCTGCTACTCGCTGTTTATTATCTATGCATAGTCACTGTACAAATTACCTCGACTAACCTGTGCCCCCGCACATTAACTCTGTACTGGTACCCCCTGTATATAGTCTCATTACTAACCGGTACCCCCTGTATATAGTCTCATTACTAACCGGTACCCCCTGTATATAGTCTCATTACTAACCGGTACCCCCTGTATATAGTCTCATTACTAACCGGTACCCCCTGTATATAGTCTCATTACTAACCGGTACCCCCTGTATATAGTCTCATTACTAACCGGTACCCCCCTGTATATAGTCTCATTACTAACCGGTACCCCCTGTATATAGTCTCATTACTAACCGGTACCCCCCTGTATATAGTCTCATTACTAACCGGTACCCCCTGTATAGTCTCATTACTAACCGGTACCCCCTGTATATAGTCTCATTACTAACCGGTACCCCCTGTATATAGTCTCATTACTAACCGGTACCCCCTGTATATAGTCTCATTACTAACCGGTACCCCCTGTATATAGTCTCATTACTAACCGGTACCCCCTGTATATAGTCTCATTACTAACCGGTACCCCCTGTATATAGTCTCATTACTAACCGGTACCCCCTGTATATAGTCTCATTACTAACCGGTACCCCCTGTATATAGTCTCATTACTAACCGGTACTCCCTGTATATAGTCTCATTACTAACCGGTACTCCCTGTATATAGCCTCATTACTAACCGGTACCCCCTGTATATAGTCTCATTACTAACCGGTACTCCCTGTATATAGTCTCATTACTAACCAGTACCCCCTGTATATAGTCTCATTACTAACCGGTACCCCCTGTATATAGTCTCATTACTAACCGGTACCCCCTGTATATAGTCTCATTACTAACCGGTACCCCCTGTATATAGTCTCATTACTAACCGGTACTCCCTGTATATAGTCTCATTACTAACCGGTACCCCCTGTATAGAGCCTCATTACTAACCGGTACTCCCTGTATAGAGCCTCCTTATTGTTATGTACTTTTCTTGTGTTACTTTTTGATTGATTTGATTTTTTACTTTTGTTTATTTAGTAAATATTTAATATAAAAGCTATTTCTTGAACTGCATTGTTGGTTAAGGGCATGTCAGTAAGCCTTTCACTGTAAGGTCTACTACACCTGTTGTATTCAGCATTTCACTGTGAGGTCTACTACACCTGTTGTATTCAGCATTTCACTGTAAGGTCTACTACACCTGTTGTATTAAGCCTTTCACTGTAAGGTCTACTGCACCTGTTGTATTCAGGATTTCACTGTAAGGTCTATCTATACCTGTTGTATTCAGCATTTCACTGTGAGGTCTACTACACCTGTTGTATTCAGCATTTCACTGTGAGGTCTACTACACCTGTTGTATTCGGCGCACGTGACAAATACAATTTGGTTTGATTTGATTTGAGTTCCATTTGTGATCCTCTCAAGCTGTGACCAAAACAAAGCAGCTAATGACTTAGGGAAATGAAAACACACTTCCTTCAGATTGGTTTGGCATATCTTTAAATGTGATTTTTTTTTTTTAAACGCTTTAGTTTTCAGACGACTTTAAAATTACATTGCTTTTAAGGATCTTTTGAATGGTGAACATTTTTCTTTTAATCATCAGATTTTTTGGTTGTACCTCGACTCACGTCTGTTGAGCACCTACCATTTCTTTCATAATTACTTTTAGCAACATTACATTTTAAGAAAAGTGCTTTATATGGTGTGTGTACGTTGCTTTTTATACAGTTCTTCTGAAGAATAATTGCGTGTGGAAAATGTTTTTTATTTTATTTTAATTAATTTTTAACATCTGTCCCCAGTTGAATATAGTTGAATAACCCTGACCAGAGGGTTCCACTGAGGATTGTGGGTGAGAAGAGAATAAAACAACTGATGCCTGAACACACACAGAGAGGATGTGCGGGGGTACAGGTTAGTCAAGGTAATTATGTTGGTGTTACAGGACAGCATTTCTCAGACTTTCCAACAGAGAGAAATGGAGCAGAACTGTGGGTGGGTTGGGTTGTGTGTGATCATGGTCAGGAATTGCTCCATTCTGCAACCCAATGCTGTTTCTACCCACAAATACTTGATGGTGGTGGTTCAGAGTCATTGGAAAATATTTAACATCACAGACAAATGCTATGAAATCTACTAAATCTTTTTAGAATCATATAAAGTACTTGTCAATACCCAAATACTATTTAGTAACAAATTAAGTGGGTTAAAAACATATTTATTGTATTTTGTGCAAGCATAAATTTTATATTGATCTTGATTTTTATAGTTTCCCTTTTGTGTTTGGCAAAGCTGAACCCCCCAGAGGCATGTTTAAATTGCAACCTGGACTCAGGGGTAAACGTAACATAGTGCACGTAAATCTGAGACTCTCCAATTGCTATGATGTTACGTTTCGTATGGTATGTATTCATTTGTGGATGTCCATCATCCATTTTGTATGATATGTTACGAATTCCAATTTGTTATGACTAACGTTAGCTAGGCTAGGGTTAAGGTTAGGAGTTACACTACCAGTCAAAAGTATTAGAACACCTACTTTTTCTTTATTTTTACTATTTTCTACATTGTAGAATTATAGTGAAGATATCAAAACTATGAAATAACACATATGGAATCATGTAGTAACCAAACAAGTATTTTATATTTGAGATTCTTCAAATAGCCACTCTTTGCCTTGATGACAGCTTTGCACCCTCTTGGAATTCTCTCAACCAACTTCACCTGGAATGCTTTTCCGACTGTCTTGAAGAAGTTCCCACATATGCTGGACACTTGTTGGCTGCTTTTCCTTCACTCTGCGGTCTGACTCATCCCAAACCATCTCAATTTGGTTGAGGGCGGGGGATTGTGGAGCTCAGGTCATCTGATGCAGCACTCCATCACTTTCATTCTTGGTCAAATAGCCCTTACAGAGCCTGGAGGTGTGTTTTGGGTCATTGTCCTATTGAAAAACAAATGACAGTCCCCATAATTCCAAACCAGATGGGATGGCGTATTGCTGCAGAATGCTGTGGTAGCCATGCTGGTGAAGTGTGCCTTGAATTCTAAATAAATTACAGACAGTGTCACCAGCAAAACACCCCAACACCATAACATCTCCACCTCCATGCTTCACGGTGGGAAATACACATGCAGAGATCATCCGTTCACCCACACCGCGTCTCACAAAGACACAGTAGTTGGAACCAAAAATTTCCAGTTTGGACTCCAGACCAAATGACAAATTTCCACCGGTCTAATGTCCATTGCTCGTGTTTCTTGGTCCAAGCAAGTCTCTTCTTAATATTGGTGTCCTTTAGTAGTGGTTTCTTTGCAACAATTTGACCATGAAGGCCTGATTCACACAGTCTCCTCTGAACAGTTGATGTTGAGATGTGTCTGTTACTTGTACTCTGTGAAGCATTTATTTGGGCTGCAATTGAGGCTGGTAAGTCAAATGAACCCTGACCTTAGATTGCCGTTTATTTTCTCTATTTTGGTTAGATCAGGGTATGATTTGGGTGGGCATTCTAGATTTTGTATTTCTATGTTCATTTCTATGTTTTCTATTTCTTTGTGTTGAGCCGAGTATGGTTCCTAATCAGAGGCAGCTGTTTATCGTTGTCTCTGATTAGGAATCATACTTAGGCAGCCTTTTTCCCCTCCTTCAGTTGTGGGTAATTATATTCTTTCTGTGTGTGTTTTGTGTGCTCCTCAGTTGCGTCACGGTCATTTCTGTTTATTGTGTACTGTAATACAGTAGAAAAATAAGTCTATATACAATGTGAGGAAATGAGGTGAGATAAGGGAGGTAAAGGCAAAAAAGGTCATGGTGGCAAAGTAAATACAATATAGCAACTGAAACACTGGAATGGTAGATTTGTAGTGGAAGAAAGTGCAAAGTAGAAATAGAAATAATGGGGTGCAAAGGAGCAAAATAAATAAATACAGTAGGGTAAGAGGTAGTTGTTTGGGCTAAATTATAGATGGTCTATGTACAGGTGCAGTGATATGTGAGCTGCTCTGACAGTTGGTGCTAAAAGCTAGTGAGGGAGATAAGTGTTTCCAGTTTCAGAGATTTTTGTAGTTCGTTCCAGTCATTGGCAGCGGAGAACTGGAAGGAGAGATGGCCAAAGGAGGAATAGGCTTTGGGGGTGACCAGAGAGATATACCTGCTGGAGCGCATGCTACAGGTAGGTGCTGGTATGGTGACCAGTGAGCTGAGATAAGGGGGGACTTTACCTAGCAGGGTCTTGTAGATGACCTGGAGCCAGTGGGTTTGGCGACGAGTATGAAGCGAGGGCCAGCCAATGAGAGCATACAGGTCGCATACAGGTTGGTGACAAAATGGATGACACTGTGACAGACTGCATCCAGTTTATTGAGTAGGGTATTGGAGGCTATTTTGTAAATGACATTGCCGAAGTCGAGGATCGGTAGGATGGTCAGTTTTACGAGGGTATGTTTGGCAGCATGAGTGAAGGATGCTTTGTTGCGAAATAGGAAGCCAATTCTAGATTTAACTTTGGATTGGAGATGTTTGATGTGAGTCTGGAAGGAGAGCTTACAGTCTAACCAGACACATAGGTATTTGTAGTTGTCCACATATTCTACGTAAGAACGTAGTGATGCTGGACGGGCGGGCAGGTGCGGGCAGCAATCGGTTGAAGAGCATGCATTTAGTTTTACTTGTATTTAAGAGCAGTTGGAGGCCACGGAAGGAGAGTTGTATGGCATTGAAGCTCGTCTGGAGGGTTGTTAACACAGTGTCCAAAGAAGGGCCAGAAGTATACAGAATGGTGTCATCTGCATAGAGGTGGATCAGAGACTCACCAGCAGCAAGAGCGACATCATTGATGTATACAGAGAAAAGAGTTGGCCCAAGAATTGAACCCTGTGGCACCCCCATAGAGACTACCAGAGGTCCGGACAACAGGCCCTCCGATTTGACACAATGAACTCTATCAGAGAAGTAGTTGGTGAACCAGGCGAGGCAATCATTTGAGAAACCAAGGCTATTGAGTCTGCCGATGAGGATGTGGTGATTGACAGAGTCGAAAGCCTTGGCCAGGTCAATGAATACGGCAGCACAGTATTGTTTCTTATCGATGGCGGTTACGATATCATTTAGGACCTTGAGCATGACTGAGGTGCACCCATGACCAGCTCTGAAACCAGATTGCATAGCGGAGAAGGTGCGGTGGGATTCGAAATGGTCGGTAATTTGTTTGCTGACTTGGCTTTCGAAGACCTTAGAAAGGCAGGGTAGGATAGATATAGGTCTGTAGCAGTTTGGGTCAAGAGTGTCCCCTCCTTTGAAGAGGGGGATGACAGCAGCTGCTTTCCAATCTTTTGGAATCTCAGACGACACGAAAGAGAGGTTGAACAGGCTAGTTATAGGGGTTGCAACAATTGCAGCAGATAATTTTAGAAAGAAAGGGTTCAGATTGTCTAGCCTGGCTGATTTGTAGGGGTCCAGATTTTGCAGCTCTTTCAGAACATCAGCTGACTGGATTTGGGAGAAGGAGAAATGGGGAAGGCTTGGGCGAGTAGCTGTGGGGGTGCAGTGCTGTTGACCGCGGTAGGGGTAGCCAGGTGGAAAGCATGGCCAGCCTTAGAAAAATGCTTATTGAAATTCTCAATTGTAGTGGATTTCTCGGAGGTGACAGAGTTTCCTATCCTCAGTGCAGAGGGCAGCTGGGAGGAGGTGTTCTTATTCTCCATGGATTTTACAGTGTCCCAGAACTTTTTTGAGTTTGTGTTGCAGGAAGCAAATTTCTGCTTGAAAAATCTAGCCTTGGCTTTTCTAACTGCCTGTGTATATTGGTTTCTAACTTCCCTGAAAAGTTGCATATCACGGGGGCTGTTCGATGCTAATGCAGAACGCCACAGGATGTTTTTGTGTTGGTTAAGGGCAGTCAGGTCTGGAGAGAACCAAGGGCTATATCTGTTCCTGGTTCTACATTTCTTGAATGGGGCATGCTTATTTAAGATGGTGAGGAAGGCATTTTTTTTAAATAACCAGGCATCCTCTACTGACGGGATGAGGTCAATATCCTTCCAGGATACCCGGGCCAGGTCGATTAGAAAGGCTTGCTCGCTGAAATGTTTCAGGGAGCGTTTGACAGTGATGAGGGGAGGTCGTTTGACCGCTGACCCATTACAGATGCAGGCAATGAGGCAGTGATCGCTGAGATCTTGGTTGAAAACAGCAGAGGTGTATTTAGAGGGCAAGTTGGTTAGGATGATATCTATGAGGGTGCCCGTGTTTACGGCTTTGAGGTGGTACCTGGTAGGTTCATTGATAATTTGTGTGAGATTGAGGGCATCAAGCTTAGATTGTAGGATGGCTGGGGTGTTAAGCATGTCCCAGTTTAGGTCACCTAGCAGCACAAGCTCTGAAGATAGATGGGGGGCAATCAGTTCACATATGGTGTCCAGAGCACAGCTGGGGGCAGAGGGTGGTCTAGAGCAGGCGGCAACGGTGAGAGACTTGTTTTTAGAGAGATGGATTTTTAAAAGTAGAAGTTCAAATTGTTTGGGTACAGACCTGGATAGTAAGCCTGCAGAGTTCTGTCCATCTCTGCAGTTGATTGCAACACCACCCCCTTTGGCCGTTCTATCTTGTCTGAAAATGTTGTAGTTAGGGATGGAAGATTTCAGAGTTTTTGGTAGACTTCCTAAGCCAGGATTCAGACACGGCTAGGACATCCGGGTTGGCAGCGTGTGCTAAAGCAGTGAATAAAACAAACTTAGGGAGAAGGCTTCTAATGTTAACATGCATGAAACCAAGGCTATTACGGTTACAGAAGTCATCAAAAGAGAGCGCCTGGGGAATAGGAGTGGAGCTAGGCACTGCAGGGCCTGGATTCACCTCTCCATCACCAGAGGAACAGAGGAGGAGTAGATTAAGGGTACGACTAAAAGTTATGAGAATTGGTCGTCTATGACGTCCAGAATAGAGAGTAAAAGGAACAGGTTTCTGGGGGTGATAAAATAGCTTCAAGGTAAAATGTACAGACAAAGGTATGGTAGGATGTGAATACAGTGGAGGTAAACTTAGGCATTGAGTGATGATGAGAGAGATACTGTCTCTAGAAACATAATTGAAACCAGAAGATGTCATAGCATGTGTGGGTGGTTGAACTGAAAGGTTGGATAAGGTATAATGAGCTGGACTAGAGGCTCTACAGTGAAATAAGCCAATAAACACTAACCAGAACAGCAATGGACAAGGCATATTGACATTAAGGAGAGGCATGCTTAGCCATGTGATCAAAAGGGTCCCGTGAGATTCAGACAGCTAGCAGGGCCATAGGTAGCAAGCTGGCAGAAGATGGAGGGAGGTCTGTTTTTAGCCACCTCGTGCGTTTCCGTCTGTAGATTAGTGGAGTTCCGTGTGGTAGAGGGGACCAATCCAATTGACAAAATAGTTATAGTGGCCCAAGAAAATTGTCCGATAGACCTATTCAGATAGCAGCCGATAAGACAGCTAACGATTAGCAGGCCGCAGATGGGCGTTCAGGTTACGTCGTGACGGAGGGGCCAGTTGGATAACTCTCTCGAGCAGATAACGTCGTTAATCCAGTCGTGAAGGCACGATGGGGCTCCGCATCGGCAGTAAAACGGGTCCGGATAGGTGATTGTAGCCCAGGAGTGGTTGATGGAACTCTTCAGCTGGCTAGCTCCGGAATAACTGATGTTAGCTCCGGGACCAACGTTAGCCAATAGTCACTCGGGTAGCAGCTAGCTAGCTGCAAGATCCAGGTGTAGATGTCCAGAGCCTGAGGTAGAAATCCGGGGACATGGAGATAAAATAGGTCCGGTATGGTCTGGTCTGAGTCGCGCTGTACAAAACTGGCGATAGCTTTTCGAGTTAAGGGATAGCTGATGATAGCCAACCGTGACTAGCTGAACTGCAACGTTAGCCAGTGAACTGGCCAACCTCTGGCTAACCTCTGGCTAGCTTCTGTTGAGGATTTCAGATTTCAGATTTGAGGTAAATAGTACTTTTTTTTATTGGTGAGGCGGGTTTCAGGAGAGTGTTTTGAGGTTGTTTTTAGAAAAAAATATATAAAAAGATATGCGAAGAAAATATGTAAATATACATGGGACACGACAAGACGAAGGACAAAGACGTCTGACTGCTACGCCATCTTGGATTGATCCAGGACTACAATATGAAGCTGGTTGAGAGAATGCCAAGAGTGCGCAAAGCTGTTATTAAGGCAAAGGGTGGCTATTTGAAGAATTTCTTTAACACTTTTTGGGTTACTACATGATTCCATATGTGTTACTGCATAGTTTGATGTCTTCACTATTATTCTACGATGTAGAAAATAGTAAAAATATAGAAAAACCCTTGAATGAGTAGGTGTTCTAAAACTTCTGACCAGTAGTGTAGGTTAAAGGGTTAAGGTTAGGGTTAGGGGAATGTTATTATTTTTATTTAACTAGGCAAGTCCGTTACGAACAAACATTTTTAAAAAATGGTAGCAACACAACATAACAACAACATGGTAGCAACACA
The DNA here is from genome assembly GCF_901001165.1 of Salmo trutta. Classification (NCBI taxonomy): domain Eukaryota; kingdom Metazoa; phylum Chordata; class Actinopteri; order Salmoniformes; family Salmonidae; genus Salmo; species Salmo trutta. The sequence goes on along the minus strand of NC_042970.1, from coordinate 1,550,469 downwards.
ACGTGGTAGCAGCAACAAAACATGGTACAAACATTATTGGGCACAGACAACAGCACAAAGGGCAAGAAGGTAGAGACAATACATCATGCAAAGCAGCCACAAATGTCAGTAAGTGTCACGTTCTGACCAATATGTAGGTATTATATTATTATATTTGTATTATATTTGGTCAGGACGTGGCAGAGGTATATTTGTTTTGTATTGTGGGGTTTTGTGTGTGGTGTAGTGGGGTGTGTTAGTTTTGGTATAGGTTCTAGGTTTGTTTTTCTATGTGTAGTTTTGGGTGCTGGACTCTCAATTGGAGGCAGGTGTTTCTAGTTGCCTCTGATTGGGAGTCCTATAAGTAGGTGTGTGTTTGTTAGGTAGGTTGTGGGTAGTTGTATTTTGCACTGCGTTTATTCTGCCTGTAAAACTGTCACTAGTCTTTATTCGTTTTCTTGTTTTTCCTCCGTGTTCACATTCATTTAATAAATTAAGATGATGAGCACTAACTCCTCTGCGTATTGGCCCACGTTCTCCGACGATGATTTTGCTATATCGTCTGACGACGAAGATTTCTGTGACAGTAAGAGTGTCCATGATTGAGTCTTTGAATAAAGAGATGGAGATAAAACTGTCCAGCTTGAGTGTTTGTTGCAGCTCGTTCCAGTCGCTAGCTGCAGCGAACTGAAAAAAGGAGCGACCCAGGGATGTGTGTGCTTTGGGGACATTTAACAGAATGTGACTGGCAGAACGGGTGTTGTATGTGGAGGATGAGGGCTGCAGTAGATATCTCAGATAGGGGGGAGTGAGGTCTAACAGGGTTTTATAAATAAGCATCAACCAGTGGGTCTTGTGATGGGTATACAGAGATGACCAGTTTACAGAGGAGTATAGAGTGCAGTGATGTGTTCTATAAGGAGCATTGGTGTCAAATCTGATGGCCAAATGGTAAAGAACATCTAGCCGCTCGAGAGCACCCTTACCTGCCGATCTATAAATTATGTCTCCGTAATCTAGCATGGGTTGGATGGTCATCTGAAACAGGGTTAGTTTAGCAGCTGGGGTGAAAGAGGAGCGATTACGATAGAGGAAACCAAGTCTAGATTTAACTTTAGCCTGCAGCTTTGATATGTGCACCATCTAGTCATACTCCCAAGTACTTGTATGGTTAGCTAACATGCTAAGTACAGTAGTTGTAAAGTAGCTAAAAAGTAGTAAGTCGTTACAGAGTTGCTAATTAGCTAAAGTTGCTAAGACAACTAAAGTTGTCCACGATGAGATTTGAACACGCAACTTTTGGGTTGCTAGACGTTCGTGTTCTACGCCCACCAATCCACCCCGCGTCAACCTTATGTAACCATACCAAACGTAACATATCGTACTCATTTCAGTGTCCCGGATTTACATTTACTATGTTACGTCTAGTCTATGAGACCAGGCTGTAAATTGAAGGAGAAAAAAATCTCAATATACAGTATATTCAAACATTTGTGAGGTGAGGAAGCATTAAATCAAGTTGATAAATTCCAAAACATCACACTGATCTCTGTCTGCACCTGTCAGTCAGTGGCTGTTTTCCCAAATTAAATGTATTACTTAATTGATCCCTTTTAGGGGCAATTGAAAAGACATTACCAGATCACATGTAACAGAACATATAATATCACCAATAATAATAATAACACCCTCCACATATAAGACAACTGCAACAACAGTACAGAGACATCACAGCCCCTTAAAATACTGTATATTTCTTGAACTCACCTCAGTCAGGCAGGTTGATAGCCTCCAGGGAGAACATGAACTAAAGCTTTTTACTATATCCAAAGAAGGAGTCTGCAGGATCAGGATCAAGAGTGGGTGTGCAGGATCCGGAGTCAGGGAGAGCAGGATCAGGATCAGGAGTCTGGGTCTGCAGGATCAGGATCAGGAGTCTGGGTGTGCAGGATCAGGATCAGGAGTCTGGGTGTGCAGGATCCGGAGTCAGGGTGAGCAGGATCAGGATCCGGAGTCTGGGTCTGCAGGATCAGGATCAGGAGTCTGGGTGTGCTCTGTTCCTATGGTGATGTAGAGGTTAATCCAGGCCCTGTGTGTCCCCAGGTGCTCTCATTTGTTGACTTCTGTAACCGTAAAAGCCTTGGTTTCATGCATGATAACATCAGAAGCCTCCTCCCTAAGTTTGTTTTATTCACTGCTTTAGCACACGCTGCCAACCCGGATGTCCTAGCCGTGTCAGAATCCTGGCTTAGGAAGGAATACACCTCTGCTGTTTTCAACCAGGATCTCAGTGATCACTGCCTCATTGCCTGCGTCCGTTATGGGTCCGCGGTCAAACGACCAACCCTCATCACTGTCAAACGCTCCCTAAAACACTTCTGTAAGCAGGCCTTTCTAATCGACCTGGCTGGGGTATCCTGGAAAGATACTGACCTCATCCCGTCAGTAGAGGATGTTGGTTATTCTTTAAAAGTGCTTTCCTCACCATCTTAAATAAGCATGCCCCATTAAAAATTGTAGAACTAAGAACAGATATAGCCCTTGGTTCACTCCAGACCTGACTGCTCTCGACCAGCAGAAAAACATCCTGTGGCGTACTGCTTTAGCATCGAATAGTCCCAGCGATATGCAACTTTTCAGGGAAGTCAGGAACCAATATACACAGTCAGTTAGGAAAGCAAAGGCTAGCTTTTTCAAATAGAAATTTGCTTCCTGCGGCACTAATTCCAAAAAGTTTTTGGACACTGTAAAGTCCATGGAGAATTAGAGCACCTCCTCCCAGCTGCCCACTGCACTGAGGCTAGGAAACACTGTCACCATCGATATTCCACGATAATCGACAATTTCAATAAGCATTTCTCTACGGCTGGCCATGCTTTCCACCTGGCTACCCCAACCCCAGTCAACAGCCCTGCACCCCCCACAGCAACTCGCCCAAACCTCCCCATTTCTCCTTCACCCAAATCCAGATAGCTGATGTTCTGAAAGAGCTGGAAAATCTGGACCCCTACTAATCAGCTGGACTAGACAATCTGGACCCTCTCTTTCTAAGATTATCGGTCGCAATTGTTGCAACCCCTACTACTAGCCTGTTCAATCTCTCTTTCGTATCTTCTGAGATTCCCAAAGATTGGAAAGCTGCCACGGTCATCCCCCTCTTCAAAGGGGGAGACACTCTAGACCCAAACTGCTACAGACCTATATCTATCCTACGCAGCCTTTCTAAGGTCTTTGAAAGCCAAGTTAACAAACAGATCACCGACCAATTTGAATCCCACCGTACCTTCTCCGCTATGGAGTCTGGTTTGGGTGCACCTCAGCCACGCTCAAGGTCCTAAATGATATCATAACCACCATCGACAAAAGTAAATACTGTGCAGCCATATTCATTGACCTGGCCAAGGCTTTCGAATCTGTCAATCACCACATTCTTATCGACAGACTCCACAGCCTTGGTTTCTCAAATGCCTGCCTCGCCTGGTTCACTAACTACTTCTCAGACAGAGTTCATTGTGTCAAATTGGAGGGCCTGTTGTCCGGACCTCTGGCAGTCTCTATGGGGGTGCCACAGGGTTCAATTCTTGGGCCAACTCTTTTCTCTGTATACATCAATGATGTCGCTCTTGCTGCTGGTGATTCTCTGATCCACCTCTACACAGACAACACCATTCTGTTTACTTCTGGCCCCTCTTTGGACACTGTGTTAACTAACTTCCAGACAAGCTTCAATGCCTTACAACTCTCCTTCCGTGGCCTCCATCTATATATTTCACTGGTCACCCCCAAAGCCAATTCCTACTTTGGCTGCCTTTCCTTCCACTTCTCTGCTGGCAATGACTGGAACGAATTGCAAAAATCGCCGGAGACTCATATCTCCCTCTCTAACTTTAAGCACCAGCTGTCAGAGCAGCTCACAGATCACTGCAGCTGTACATAGCCCATCTGTAAATAGCCCATCCAACTACCTCATCCCCATACTGCAAATTTTTTTTTACTCCTCATCACCCCAGTATCTCTACTTGCACATTCATCTTCTGCACATCTATCACTCCAGTGTTTAATTGCTAAATTGTAATTATTTCACCACTATGGCCTATTTATTGCCTTACCTCCCTTATCTTACCTCATTTGCACACACTGTATATAGACTTTTCTATTGTGTTATTGACTGTATGTTTGTTTATTCTATGTGTAACTCTGTGTTGTTGTGTCGCACTGCTTTGCTTTATCTTGGCCAGGTCGCAGTTGTAAATGAGAACTTGTTCTCAACTGGCCTACCTGGTTAAATAAAGGTGAAATGAAAACAAATATTTAAAAAATGGTTACAGTTTGAAGCTTTTTCTTGAGTGAGTAGCTTGATGAAAGCAACTCAATATTTAGGTCTCCTAGAAAATATACTTCTCCGTTGATATCAAATACATTATCAAGCATTTCACATATATTATCCAGATAATGACAGACAGAAAGCCAAAGGGTTTGTCTTATCCCATCCAGATCACAGTTACTCTAATTTGACCTGATGTCTCCCTACATTAGAGAATAAATAATGAAGTCAGTTACTCCACTATGACCTGTTGTCTCCCTACTCCCTAAATTAGAGAGGAAATAATGAGCCATTGTTATTATGGCAGGGGAAGGAGCAACCGCCAATAACACTAAGTCAGCAGAGAATGTAACATAGTGTGATCCAAGAACACATTTTAATAAGCAGATTGTAGTTATGGAATAAATGTGACAAGATACTATGATGTTAAATTACTAGATAATATATGTCTGAATGGAGGTCCTTAAAAAAGGGCCCACATTAACATATGCAGTCGAAGAAACAAATGTTCATGAAATCAATAACTTGCTATTAACAGATAATATTCATGTTATGCACTTAAAACTTCTTTGGGATAGGGGGCGGTATTTTCACGTCCGGACAAAAGGCGTGCCCAAAGTAAACTGCCTACTACTCAGGCCCAGAAGCTAGGATATGCATATAATGGTAGATTTGGATAGCAAATACTCTAACGTTTCTAAAACTGTTAAAATAATGTCTGTGAGTATAACAGAACTGAAATGGCAGGCAAAACCCCGAGGACAAACCATTAAAAAAAAAAGAATTCAGCACACCACTGATTTCAATGCCTGGCACTTTTATAATCGGGCGAAATCGTCCTCGATTGCAGTTCCTAGGGCTTCCACTAGATGTCAACAGTCTTTAGAAAGAGTTTCAGGCTGGTTTTTGGAAAAATGAGGGAGAAGTTGAAGTTTTTCTAAGTGGCTCCCATTTTGGCTGTAGTGTTTCCAAGCGCATGGCCGAGAGAGCGCGTTCTTTTTGTTTATCTACGGTTTTTCTCCGGTAAAGACAATAACGATTCTCCGTCTTAAATTTTATTGTTTATTTGTGTATTAGGTCCGGACAACAGGCCCTCCGATTTGACACAATGAACTCTGTCTGAGAAGTAGTTGGTGAACCAGGCAAGGCAGTCATTGATTAGCTTGTTTGGATAAGATTAGCTTGTTTGGATAAGTTTATTGGTAACGTTTGGGATTCATTTTGTATGCATTTTGACGGAGGGAAACCGAGTGGATTATTCACTGAAGCGCGCCAGCTAAACTGAGTTTTTATGGATATAAAGGAATTTATCGAACAAAAGGACCATTTGTAATGTAACTGAGACCTTTTGGAGTGCCAACAGAAGAAGGTCTTCAAAGGTAAGGCATATATTATATCGCTATTTCTGATTTTCGTGTCGCAACTCCCTGGTTGAAAATGATTTGTTATGCATTTGTGTGCTGGACGCTGTCCTCAAATAATCGCATGGTTTGCTTTCGCCGTCAAGCCTTTTTGAAATCTGACACATTGGCTGGATTAACAAAAAGTTAAGCTTTATTTTGATGTATTGCCCTTGTGATTTCATGAAAGTTTAATATTTATAGTAATTTAATTTGAATTTGGCGCTCTGCCATTTCACCGGATGTTGGCCAGGTGGGACACTACCGTCCCAGCTTTCCCAAAGAAGTTTTAAATAATATCTTTGATGATACAGTGGAAGCAATACATGGTTTTAACATCTTCACAAGATATGGGAATGCCAATGGTGGAGGTGTTGCCTTTTATGCTCAGAGTCATATTCCTGTAAAGCTACAAGAGGACCTCATGTTAATGGCTGTTGAAGTAATATGACTACAGGTTCACCTGCCTCACCTAAAGCCCAGTATTGTGGGAAGCTGCTATAAACCACTCAATGCTAACAGTCTGCCTGCCTGCTTGCCTGTCTGTATGTCTGTCCACCTGTCTGGTCCAGTCTCAGGTCGCTATGATGACAAATGTGTCTAACCATGATTATGTGCCCCTGTGGCTTATTTTATGTTGGGAAGACATATTTGAGCATGATAGCCTATTTGAAGTATAATCCATTTGCCAGGCAGCTTTTGTGTGCTGTTTAGCTGGAATTATTTGTTTCATGGAAGCATTAATGTATTCTATTATTTTTATCATTAGCCTCTACAGATCGCTGGGTCCCGATGTGAAAGAATACCATGCTATTGTTTGAGGAGAGTGCACAGTTATGAACCTGAAAAGTTATTAACAAACAAATTAGGCACATTTGGGCAGTCTTGATACAACATTTTAAACAGACATGCAATGGTTAATTGAATCAGTCTAAAACTTTGTACATGCACTGCTGCCATCTAGTGGCTAAATTCTAAATTGCAACTGGGCTGGAATAATATATTATGGCCTTCTCTTCCATTTCAAAGATGGTACAAAAAAAAATACTAATACAATTTTTGTTTGTATTTTCCCAGATCTAATGCGTTATATTCTCACAGTCATTGCACATTTCCACAAACTTCAAAGTGTTACCTTAAAAATGGTATCAAGAATATACATGTCCTTGCTTCAGGTCATGAGGTACGGGCAGTTAGATTTGCGTTTGTTATTTTAGGCTAAACATTTTTTTAAAAGGGGCAGATTCATAAGAGGTTTTTAAGTGCTCAAACTAAGTTTCTAACTATTAGGCTACTATATAATGAGCAGTGCCAATGGGAAAGTTTCTGTCTCTGCTGTGTAGCTTAAATGGCCCCCATAGCTAAGCTAGTTAATGCATCCCTAAAATGGCCCCTTTGCTAAGTTAGTTAATGTGTCTCTAAAATGGCCCCATAGCTAAGCTAGTTAGTGTGTCTCTAAAATGGCCCCATAGCAAAGTTAGTTAATGCATCTCTAAAATGGCCCCATAACTATGCTAGTTAATGTGTCTCTCATTCACACTCTTTAGCAGCAGCTGGGATTGCATTCTCACTTCCCAGTTTCACTTCTGAGTTCCGTTTTAGGAATGAGTCATGGCCAAAATAACCATTGAAAATAGGTTGGAATTACCAGAAATGTCGCTAACTCAACAAAAAGCACAGAATAGGTTTAAGTGCATGTTTCCTCCAGTGCTTCAAACATTTTTTGTGTCATCTGATATTTGCTTGCCACAGCACAAACTGCAATCTGAAGGGTATATTATGTGAAACCCAGAGGGTCCAACTAGGGTTTGGCTGAAACACCCAGCTATAATGGACAGGGAGGTTTAATCATGTTTCAGTATCGTCTCTATTGTATTGAGTTGGTGTGTAATATTTTCCTACAGAAGATCAGTCGCTAACATCATAGCTTAGTATTGTGTACATTAAATCCGGCTTCACTCTCTATCAATCAAAGTCTTTCAAGAATCAGTACGAATCATTTTCAGTTGATTTTTTCTGCATTGTTCAGATTCATTAGACTTTAGGGCCATCATTGTAAAACAGATTTGTTCTTTAACTGACCTGCACGAATAAATAAAGGTTAAATAAAATAGAAGCGAATTATGCATATTCACAACACAACCAGATGATTCGGTATCAAGCATAGAGCCTGCTTCACACTTCCTCTCACATTCCGCATGCTTAAAATATTGAAAAGATCCAAATCATTCAAGAATCAATACTATCATATTTACTATATTGAAACATGAATAAAGAGCCCTCTCCATTTCTATTCTATGACCATGATGTCAATCAGATATGTCTGTGCTCATGAGATCTATAGATAGTCGACGAGTTCCATTCAGTATAAACAGGATATGCCCTTATTAAAGTCCAATTAGCTTAGTACAAGACAGTTATTTCCATGGACACCAATAAACTGTGTCCTCCAGACCTCGGCTCAAATACTATTTGAAATAGTTTCAAATACATTAGCTGTGCTTGATTGAGCCTGAAACCCAGCCCATTTAGCACCCCAGGAAGGATGAAGCAAACACTCAAATTACTTGAAAGTTTTCAAATAGTTTTTGAACCCAGGTATGATGTTCTCATTGAAATTAGGGGAAAATATGACTCGGCAGCTTACGGTAAAGTGAATTTTCATACCTACTTACTGCATCATCAGAACAGAAGTCATGTGACAGGAAGAGACATGATCAGTGGTTCATGGCTGATTACTGGTGACTTTCTACACTCTAAATAATGGCACTTTAATAATGTTCACATATCTTACACTACTCATATCACATGTACACTACCATTCAAAAGTTTGGGGTCACTTAGAAATGTCTTTCTTTTTGAAAGAAAAGCTAATTTTTTGTCCATTAAAATAACATAAATTGATCAGAAATACAGTGTAGACATTGTTAATGTTGTAAATGACTATTGTAGCTGGAAACGGCTGATTTTTTATGGAATATCTACATAGGCGTACAGAGGCACATTATCAGCAACCATCACTCCTGTGTTCCAATGGCACATTGTGTTAGCTAATCCAAGTTTATAATTTTAAAAGGCTAATTGATCATTAGAAAACCCTTTTGCAATCATGTTAGCACAGCTGAAAACTGTTGTTCTGATTAAAGAATAAATAAAACTGGCTTTCTTTAGACTAGTTGCGTATCTGGAGCATCAGCATTTGTGGCTTCGATTACAGGCTCAAAATGGCAAGAAACAAAGAACTTTCTTCTGAAACTAGTCAGTCTATTCTTGTTCTGAGAAATGAAAGCTATTCCATGCGAAAAATTTCCAAGAAACTGAAGATTTCGAACAACGCTGTGTACTACTCCCTTCACAGGACAATGTAAACTGTCTCTAACCAGAATAGAAATAGTGGGAGGCCCCGGTGCACAACTGAGCAAGAGGACAAGTACATTAGAGTGTCTAGTTTGAGAAACAGATGCCTCTCAAGTCCTCAACTGGCAGCTTCCTTAAATAGCACCCGCAAAACACCAGTCTCAAGGTCAACAGTGAAGAGGCGACTCCGGGATGCTGGCCTTTTGCCAACATTTATTTTGTCAAAATAATAGGCATTTCGGTGTCAAGTTATCAAAATCTATCCTTCTTGGTTCATTCTACAGTCTGATCATCTGGTGGTGTTAGTAGGGTTGTGTCTTAAGGTACGTTCATTCTACAGTCTGATCACCTGGTGGTATTAGTAGGGGTGTGGTTTAAGTCACAGGTGGCAAAGCAATTCACTTTTTGGCTTAAATGCAAAGCATTTATATATATTTATATATATTTGGGGCAAATCCAACACAACACATCACTGAATAACTGCCTCCTTATTTTCAAGCATGGTGGTGGCTGCATCATGTTATGGGTATGCTTAACATCGGCAAATACTGGGGAGTTTTTCAGAATAAAAATAAACTGGACAAAATCCTAGAGGAAAGCCTGCTTCAGTCTGCTTTACACCAGAGACTGGGAGAGAAATTCACATTTCAGCAGAACAATAACCTACAACACAAGACCAAATCTACACTGCAAGTTAAAGTTTGGACTGAAATCTGCTTGAGAATCTATGGCAATACTTGATCTGCCGAGCCGTGATCCCCAACACTGACAGAGCTTGAAGAATTTCACTGTAATCGATGCCAAAAGTGTTTCTATCATGTATTGACTGAGGGAGTACTTAGAGGTCGACCGATTATGATTTTTCAACGCCGATACCGATGCCGATTATTGGAGGGCCAAAAACGGCCGCTATCGATTAATCAGCCCATTTCTTTTATTTATTTATTTGTAATAATGACAGTTACAACAATACTGAATAAACACTTTTATTTTAACTTAATATAATACATCAATTAAATCAATTTAGCCTCAAATAAATAATGAAACATGTTCAATTTGGTTTAAATAATGCAAAAACAAAGTGTTGGAGAAGAAAGTAAAAGTGCAATATGTGCCATGTAAAAAAGCTAACGTTTAAGTTCCTTGCTCAGAACATGAGAACATATGAAAGCTGGTGGTTCCTTTTTAACATGAGTCTTCAATATTCCCAGGTAAGAAGTTTTAGGTTGAGGTTATTATATTATTATAGGACTATTTCGCTCTATACCATTTGTATTTCATATACCTTTGACTATTGGATGTTCTTACAGGCACTTTAGTATTGCCAGTGTAACAGTATAGCTTCCGTCTCTCTCCTCACCCCTACCTGGGCTCGAACCAGGAACACATCGACAACAGCCACCCTCGAAGCAGCGCTACCCATGCAGAGCAAGGGGAACAACTATTCCAAGTCACAGAGCGAGTGACGTTTGAAACTCTATTAGCGCGCACCCCGCTAACTAGCTTGCCATTTCACATCGGTTACACCAGCCTCATCTTGGGAGTTGATAGGCTTGAAGTCATAAGCAGCGCAACGCTTGAAGGACAGCGAAGAGCTGCTGGCACGAAAGTGCTGTTTGAATGAATGCTTACGAGCCTGCTGCTGCCTACCACTGCTCAGTCAGACTGCTCTATCAAATAATAGACTTAATTATAACATAATAACACACAGAAATACAAGCCTTAGGTCATTAATATGGTCAAATCCAGAAACTATCATTTCGAAAATAAAAAGTTTATTCTTTCAGTGAAATACAGAACCGTTCCGTATTTTATCTAACGGGTGGCATCCCTAAGTCTAAATATTCCTGTTACATTGCACAACCTTCAATGTTATGTCATAATTACGTAAAATTCTGGCGAATTAGTTCGCAACGAGCCAGGCGGCCCAAACTGTTGCATATACCCTGACTCTGCGTGCAAGGAAAGCAAGAGAAGTGACAAAATTTCCCTAGTTAAAAGAAATTCATGTTAGCAGGCAATATTAACTAAATATGCAGGTTTAAATATATATACTTGTGTATTGATTTTAAGAAAGGCTTTGATGTTTATGGTTAGGTACACATTGGTGCAACGACAGTGCTGACAGTGCTTTTTTCGCGAATGTGCTTGTTAAATCACCCGTTTGGCGAAGTAGGCTATGATACAATGATAAATTAACAGGCACCGCATCGATTATATGCAACGCAGGACAAGCTAGATAAACTAGTAATATCATCAACCATGTGTAGTTAACTAGTGATTATGTGAAGATTCATAGTTTTTTATAAGATATGTTTAATGCTAGCTAGCACCTTACCTTGGCTTCTTGCTGCACTCGCATAACATGTTGTCAGCCTGCCACGCGGTTTCCTCGTGGAGTGCAATGTAATCGGCCATGATCGGTGTCCAAAAATGACGATTACCGATTGTTATGAAAACTTGAAATCAGCCCTAATTAATCGACCATTCCAATTAATCGGTCGACCTCTAGTACTTATGCAATTACTATATTTTAGTTATTGCATTTTTTATTAATCTTTCAAATATGTTCAACATTTTGTGTAGATTGTTGACAAAAAAAATGACATTTAAATACATTTTAATCCCACTTCACTATGTGTGACGTAAAAAAAGTAAGGAAATCCAAGGGGTCAGAATACTTTTGCAAGGCACTACATCAGTGGAGTCTTTCGCTATTGTAGATCATAACCTTCTATGGGCTACGTGGGACGTTAGCGTCCCACCTGCGGTATCCAGCCAGTGAAATATCAGGGCGGCAAATTCAAAACAACAAAATGTCATAATTCAACTTTATCAAACATATAACGATTTTACACCATTTTAAAGATACACTTCTCCTTGATGTAACCACATTGTCCGATTTCAAAAAGGCTTTACAGCGAAAGCAAAACATTAGATTATGTTAGGAGAGTACATAGACAAAAATAATCACACAGCCATTTTCCAAGCAAGGACATGTGTCACAAAAACCCAAAACACAGCTAAATGAAGCACTAACCTTTGACGATCTTCATCAGATGACACTCCTAGGACATTATGTTACACAATACATGTATGTTTTGTTCGATAAAGTTCATATTTATATCCAAAAACAGCATTTTACATTGACGCGTGATGTTCAGAAAATGTATTCCCACCAAAACGATCGGTGAATGTGCACATCAATTTACAAAAATACTCATCATAAATGTTGACAAAATATATATCAATTATTTAAAGAATTATAGATTGACTACTCCTGGATGCAACCGCTGTGTCAGATTTTAAAATAGCTTCACGGAGAAAGCACATTTTTCAATATTCTGAGTACATAGCTCGCCACCACAGCAAGCTATACAGACACCCGCCAAGTTCGGGGTCACTTAAACTCAGAATTAGTATTATAAATATTCTCTTACCTTTGCTGATCTTCGTCAGAATGTACTCCCAGGGCTGCTACTTCCACAAGAAATGTTTTTTTTTTTTGAAAAAATCCATATTTATGTCCAAATACCTCCGTTTTGTTCGTGCGTACAGAGCACAATCCAAAGGCATAATGCGCGAGTGCGGTACCAGAGACGAAAAGTCAAAATGTTCCATTACCGTACTTAGAAGCATGTCAAACGCTGTTTAAAATCAATCTTTATGGTATTTTTAACATAAAATTGCGATAAAATTCCAACCGGACAATAGCGTATACATTCAAGGAGAAAAAGACGGAACAGCGTGCTCGCGGGATCGCGCATATCCAATCCCTTTGTCCCCAGGCAGTCCACTGATTGACTGAGCTCCTATTATCTGCCCAGTGACAGGAGAATGCTGAAAGAACTTTCTGAAGCCTGTTGACAGCCAATGGTAGCCTTAGGAAGTGCAACGTGACCCCACAGAAACTGTAGTTTTGATAGAGAATCAAAAGAAGATCTACAATTCTCAGACTTTCCACTTCCTGGTTGGATTTCTCTCAGGTTTTTGCCTGCCAGTTCTGTTATACTCACAGACACCATTCAAACAGTTTTATAAACTTCAGAGTGTGGTCTATCCAAATCTACTAATAATATGCATATTCTAGTTTCTGGGCCAGAGTAGTAACCAGTTTAATTTGGGTACGTTTTTCATCCAGCCGTGAAAATTCTGCCCCCTACACCTCAACAGGTTTTAAGAGGTGTGGTAAATCAGTTAGATTTCTACGCTCATTGAGGAGCGTGGTATTAAGTTGATTCATCTGTTCTCTTAGTCGAGTGACAATGACCAAAATATGAAGATGCGCCAAAGGACATGGCTGATGTTTTACAACCCAATTGTGCTATTTTGTTAGGTTTTTTTTTGCATTTTGTGTAACTTATTTTATTACTTATTTTGTACATAATGTTGCTGCTACCGTCTCTTATGACCGAAAATAACTTCTGGACATCAGAACAGCGATTACTTTTTCCTTTAGCGAATAAAAGAGAAGAAGAACATGCTCACACAGAATCGGTGCTCCTAGTGGCCGGGGACCTTAATGCAGGCAAATTTAAATCAGATTTACCACATTTTTACCAGCATGTCACATGTGCAACCAGAGGAGAAAAAGGAAACTCTAGACCACCTTTACTCCACACACAGAGATGTATACAAAGCTTTCCCTTGCCCTCCATTTGGCAAATCTGACCATAATTCTATCCTCCTGATTCCTGCTTACAAGCAAAAACTAAAGCAGGAAGTACCAGGGACTCGCTCAATACGGAAGTGGTCTGATGACGCGGATGCTACTCTACAGGACTGTGTTGCTACCACAGACTGGAATATGTTCTGGGATTCATCCAGAAATACTCCACCTCAGTCATCGGCTTCATCAATAAGTGCATTGACGACGTCGTCCCCACAGTGACAGTACATACATAGCCCAACCAGAATCCATGTATTAGAGGCAACAGCCGCATCGAGCTAAAGACTAGAGCTGCCACTTTCACGGAGTGGGAGAGTAATCCGGACGCTTATAAGAAATCCCTCTATGCCCGCAGATGAACCATCAAACATGCAAGCGTCAAAACAGGACTAAGATTGAATCCTACTACACCGGCTCTGATGCTTGTCGGATGTGGCAGGGCTTGAAAACTATTACGGACTACAAAGGGAAACCCAGAAGTGAGCTGCCCAGTGACGCGAGCCTACCAGACGGGCTAAATGCCTTTTATGCTCACTTCGAGGCAAGCAACACTGAAGCATGCACGAGAGCACCAGCTGTTCTGGATGACTGCGTGATAACACTCTCGGTAACCAATGTGAACAAAACCTTTAAACAGGTCAACATTCACAAAGCTGCTGGGCCAGATGGATTACCAGGACGTGTACTCAAAGCATGCGCGGACCAACTGTCAAGTGTCTTCACTGACATTTTCAACCTCTCCCTGACCGAGTCTGTAATACCTACGTTTCAAGCGGATCACCATAGTCCCTGTGCCCAAGGAAGCGAAGGTAACCTGCCTAAATAATTACCGCTCCGTAGCACTCACATCGGTAGCCATTAAGCTCGAGATCCTGAGTCTCGACCCCTCCCTGTGCAACTGGGTCCTGGACTTTCTGACGGGCCGCCCCCAGATGGTAAGGGTAGGTAGCAACACATCCACCACGCTGTTTGAAAGGCTGGTAATGGCTCATATCAACTGCATCCTCCCGGACACCCTAGACCCACTCCAATTCGCATACCGTCCCAACAGATGATGCAATCTCAATCACACTCCACACTGCTCTTTCTCACCTGGACAAAAGGAACACCTATGTGAGAATGCTGTTCCATTGACTACAGCTCAGCGTTTAACACCATAGAGCCCTCAAAGCTCATCACTAAGCTAAGGACTCTGGGACTAAACAACTCCATCTGAGACTGGATCCTGGACTTCCTGACGGGCCGCCCACAGGTGGTAAGGGTAGGTAACAACACGTCTGCCACGTTGATCCTCAACACTGGGGCCCCTCAGGGTGTGTACTTAGTCCCCTTCTGTATTCCCTGTTCACCCACGACTGCGTGGCCAAACACGATTCCAACACCATCATTAAGTTTGCTGACGACACAACAGTGGTAGTCCTGATCACCTGATCACCGTGCTTCTACACCTGCATTGCTTGCTGTTTGGGGTTTTAGGCTGGGTTTCTGTACAGCACTTTGAGATATCAGCTGATGTACGAAGGGCTATATAAATAAATTAGATTTTGATTTGACAACAATGAGACAGCCTATAGAGAGGAAGTCAGAGAACTGGCAGTGTGGTGCCAGGACAACAACCTCTCCCTCAATGTGAGCAAGACAAAGGAGCTGATCGTGGACTACAGGAAAAGGAAGGCCGAACAGGCCCCCATTAACATCGATGAGGCTGTAGTGGAGCAGGTCGAGAGTTTCAAGTTCCTTGGTGTCAACATCACCAACGAACTATCATGGTCCAAACATACCAAGACAGTTGTGAAGCGGGCACGACAAAACCTTTTCCCCCTCAGGAGACTGAAAAGATTTGGCATGGGCCCCCTGATCCTCAAAAGGTTCTACAGCTGCACCATCGAGAGCATCCTGACCAGTTGCATCACCGCCTGGTATGGCAACTGCTCGGCATCCGACCGCAAGGCGTTACAGAGGGTTGTGCGAACGGCCCAGTACATCACTGGAGCCAAGCTTCCTGCCATCCAGGACCTATATACACTAGCCTGTGTCAGAGGAAAGCCCATAAAATTGTCAGAGACTATAGTCACCCAAGTTATAAACTGTTTTCTCTGCTACCGCACGGCAAGAGGTACTATAGCGCCAAGTTTAGGACCAAAAGGCTCCTTCCTCAACAGCTTCTACCCTCAAGCCATAAGACTGCTGAACAATTCCTCAAATGGCCACCGGACTATTTACACTTACAACCCCCTGCATTTGTTTTGTACACTGCTGCTACTCGCTGTTTATTATCTATGCATAGTCACTTCACCCCTACCTACATGTACAAATTACCTCAACTAACCTGTATTCCTGCACACTGACTCGGTACCGGTGCCCCTGTATATAGCCTCCACATTGACTCTGTACCGGTACCCCCTGTATATAGCCTCCACACTGACTCTGTACCGGTACCCCCTGTATATAGCCTCCACATTGACTCTGTACCGGTACCCCCTGTATATAGCCTCCACATTGACTCTGTACCGGTACCCCCTGTATATAGCCTCCACATTGACTCTGTACCAGTACCCCCTGTATATAGCCTCCACATTGACTCTGTACCAGTACCCCCTGTATATAGCCTCCACATTGACTCTGTACCAGTACCCCCTGTATATAGCCTCCACATTGACTCTGTACCGTAACACCCTGTATATAGCCTCCACATTGACTTTGTACCGGTACCACCTGTATATAGCCTCCACATTGACTTTGTACCGGTACCACCTGTATATAGCCTCCACATTGACTCTGTACCGGTACCCCCTGTATATAGCCTCCACATTGACTCTGTACCGTAATACCCTGTATATAGCCTCCACATTGACTCTGTACCGGTACCCCCTGTATATAGCCTCCACATTGACTCTGTACCGGTACCACCTGTATATAGCCTCCACATTGACTCTGTACCGGTACCCCCTGTATATAGCCTCCACATTGACTCTGTACCGTAATACCCTGTATATAGCCTCCACATTGACTCTGTACCGGTACCCCCTGTATATAGCCTCCACATTGACTCTGTACCGTAATACCCTGTATATAGCCTCCACATTGACTCTGTACCGGTACCCCTGTATATAGCCTCCACATTGACTCTGTACCGGTACCCCCTGTATATAGCCTCCACATTGACTCTGTACCAGTACCCCCTGTACATAGCCTCCACATTGACTCTGTACCGGTGCCCCCTGTATATAACCTCCACATTGACTCTGTACCGGTACCCCCTGTATATAGCCTCCACATTGACTCTGTACCGGTGCCCCCCTGTACATAACCTCCACATTGACTCTGTACCGGTACCCCCTGTATATAGCCTCCACATTGACTCTGTACCTGTACCCCCTGTACATAGCCTCCACATTGACTCTGTACCGGTGCCCCCTGTATATAGCCTCCACATTGACTCTGTACCGGTACCCCCTGTATATAGCCTCCACATTGACTCTGTACCGGTACCCCCTGTATATAGCCTCCATATTGACTCTGTACCGGTACCCCCTGTATATAGCCTCCACATTGACTCTGTACCGGTACCCCCTGTATATAGCCTCCACATTGACTCTGTACCGGTACCCCCTGTATATAGCCTCCACATTGACTCTGTACCGGTACCTCCTGTATATAGTCTCCACATTGACTCTGTACCGTTACCCCCTGTATATAGCCTCCACATTGACTCTGTACCGGTACACCCTGTATATAGCCTCCACATTGACTCTGTACCATAACACCCTGTATATAGCCTCCACATTGACTCTGTACCATAACACCCTGTATATAGCCTCCACATTGACTCTGTACCATAACACCCTGTATATAGCCTCCACATTGACTCTGTACCATAACACCCTGTATATAGCCTCCACATTGACTCTGTACCGGTACCCCCTGTATAGAGCCTCCACATTGACTCTGTACCGGTACCCCCTGTATAGAGCCTTGTTATTCTTCTTGTGTTACTTTTTATTATTATCTTTTACTTTAGTCTATTTGTTAAATATTTTCTTAACTCTTTCTTGAACTGCATTGTTGGTTAAAGGGCTTGTAAGTAAGCATTTCACGGTAAGGGCTACACTTTTTGTATTCGGCATATGTGACAAATAAAGTTTGATTTGATCTCTGGACATGTTACATCCTTATTTTAACCCTCCGTCACCAGGACTGCGTCTCACAGGGCACCCTATTCCCTATGTGGTCAAAATTAGTACACTATAAGCAGCCCAGATCCAACCTCAGAGCTTTTGATTGACTGAGGTTTCTCTCCATGGTAAAAACAGTTTAATAAAGATGAATAAAACAGAAAGAAATGGAAGGTACATACAGTGCGTTTACATTTTCATAGCAGACCTTTTACTTTACAGTATATTAACATGTGTAGCAGGTTGTAAGCATCACTCAGTAATATTGAGACACAGTCGGAGGCTGGTGATGGTGATTCAGGGACATTTTCTGGATATACTGCAACAACCCGTACTTGACAGATTTCGGGAAACGGCCAGTGACAGTTTCTTTGGTTTTGAACTTTTACTAGAATAACAGACAGAATACACAGGCTGAATTCCACGTGGACTTCCAGGCATTCCTGTTGATCTGACAGGATCATCGTAATTTATTCTTCTTCCTTTGAGACCCTTCGTTTCTAGTCCCGTGTGGCTCGCTTGGTAGAGCATGGCACTTGCAATGCCAGGGTTGTGGGTTCGATTCCCATGGGGGATCAGTATGAAAAATGTATGCATTCACTACTGTAAGTCGCTCTGGATAAGAGTGTCTGCTAAATGACTAAAAATGTAAAATGTTTGTGATTGGATGAACCAATATGGTAATTACTTGATCTTGCCTTCTGATTGGCTGTGTGGAAATGTAGCCATATTGTTTCCACCTTTCAGATCTACAGGAGTGCCTGAAGAGAAGTGGCTAAGGGGTCTGTTTGGAATTCAGCCACAACGTTAGAGGCATGTGACTTTATCCACTGAGGTTTCAACACAACTGGTGATTTTATTTACATTTTTTTTCCTGGACTTTTAGTAAATTAACAGCGTTATTAATGTTACTTGGTCCGCTGAGGTTTCAAGACGATGCTGGAATAAGAGCGTACGCAGGAGAAGGCGTCGGACGAGAGCATCCTGGGGTTGATGTAGTTGTTCTCCAGACGCAGCGTCAATATGTTAGCGTCCTCGTCGTTCTGGGGGTCACAGATGGCGTCGTCTGCAAACGTCCTGTAAGATGTTGAAAAGTTCATTGGTTGTACAGCATGAAGTGATTACCGATACTCTGTACTGGACTGGTTTTTGAGAAGAAAGTCAATATTCTTGAATTGATCAATCTTATGTGTTCTGTGAAGGCCTATTCAAATCATGCTCCTCTCCCAAAGCTACAAACTGATCAGAAAGGGTTAGCACTGAAGGTTCAGATCTGCACATATGGTTATGCCACTTGGTTATTACAGCCCTGCCACTTGGTTATTACAGCCCTGCCACTTGGTTATTACAGCCCTGCCGCTTGGTTATTACAGCCCTGCCGCTTGGTTATTACAGCCCTGCCGCCTGGTTATTACAGCCCTGCCGCCTGGTTATTACAGCCCTGCCGCCTGGTTATTACAGCCCTGCCGCCTGGTTATTACAGCCCTGCCGCCTGGTTATTACAGCCCTGCCGCCTGGTTATTACAGCCCTGCCGCCTGGTTATTACAGCCCTGCCGCCTGGTTATTACAGCCCTGCCGCCTGGTTATTACAGCCCTGCCACCTGGTTATTACAGCCCTGCCACTTGGTTATTACAGCCCTGCCACTTGGTTATTACAGCCCTGCCGCCTGGTTATTACAGCCCTGCCACTTGGTTATTACAGCCCTGCCACTTGGTTATTACAGCCCTGCCACCTGGTTATTACAGCCCTGCCACTTGGTTATTACAGCCCTGCCACCTGGTTATTACAGCCCTGCCACTTGGTTATTACAGCCCTGCCACTTGGTTATTACAGCCCTGCCACTTGGTTATTACAGCCCTGCCACCTGGTTATTACAGCCCTGCCACCTGGTTATTACAGCCCTGCCACCTGGTTATTACAGCCCTGCCACCTGGTTATTACAGCCCTGCCACTTGGTTATTACAGCCCTGCCACTTGGTTATTACAGCCCTGCCACTTGGTTATTACAGCCCTGCCACTTGGTTATTACAGCCCTGCCACCTGGTTATTACAGCCCTGCCACCTGGTTATTACAGCCCTGCCACCTGGTTATTACAGCCCTGCCACTTGGTTATTACAGCCCTGCCACTTGGTTATTACAGCCCTGCCACTTGGTTATTACAGCCCTGCCACTTGGTTATTACAGCCCTGCCACTTGGTTATTACAGCCCTGCCACCTGGTTATTACAGCCCTGCCACCTGGTTATTACAGCCCTGCCACTTGGTTATTACAGCCCTGCCACTTGGTTATTACAGCCCAATGATCAATCCCTTGAATTTTGTTACTTCGTCATCTTGGGATAAATAACTTTAGTTTGTTTTTACTGCAGTCAGTGTACTGTAGCTAGTGTACCTATTGAAATAGCACATGGTGAAATGTTGCATCTATAAATATTTAACATCAATGTACAGTAAACAATCCATTACCTAATTTTGTTGTTATTGAGGCGTAGGAAGTGCAGAGTGCTCATCTGGTTGATACCAGGGGGAACCGTAATCAGCTGGTTGTGGTCTAAACACAGCTCTGTCATGGAGGTATAGGTACCCAAGAAGGACTGTGGCTCCACTCCATCCCCATCCAGCTTGTTGTAGGACAGGTACAGGTACTCTATACCCGGCTCCATGTGGGCAAACACAAACCCTTAATTTAAAAAATATAGAACAAAATGAACATTGTATTCCCAGAGTATAGCACATAAGAAGTATTAATTAAAACACTTGTCCTCGACGGTAAATACCTGGGATCCTCTCGATCTGGTTCCCTACCAAGACCAGGTGGACCAGAGCTCTGGGCAGGTAGGATGGGACCAGGTACAGACGGTTGTAGGACAGGTCAATGGACTCCAGGTTCCTGATGGATGGAGAGTGTGTGTGTATGTGTGTGTGAGAGTGAGAGTGAGCGAGAGAGAGAGCGAGAGAGAGAGAGCCAACACATGAAAGAGACAAGAATGTTATTCCCTGTAAGATTTATTGATAAGAAAAATAAGCCTTGTGAAATATTACTGTTTTCTTACTTGTGATTGATCCATGCTAGAGGTGCAATCCTGGACTCATCCAGTCTGTTGTGTCTCAGTGAGATCACGTTCAGGTTAGTGGTTTCGTTGAAGACCGAGTCAGATATCTCTTCTATCAGGTTGTTCTCAAGATAAACCTCCTGCAAAGAAACAGAATGATACAATGAAGAATGGAGATGCTCTGATGAGACCCTTGGTTCCTCTCGGAGAGATGCTCTGTTGGGACCCTTCGTTCCTCTAGGAGAGACGCTCTGTTGGGACCCTTCGTTCCTCTAGGAGAGACGCTCTGTGGAGACCCCTCGTGCCTCTGGGAGACATGCTCTGATGAGGCCCTTCGTTCCTCTAGGAGAGACGCTCTGTGGAGACCCCTCGTTCCTCTGGGAGAGATGCTCTGTGGAGACCCCTCGTTCCTCTGGGAGAGATGCTCTGATGAGGCCCTTCGTTCCTCTAGGAGAGACGCTCTGTGGAGACCCCTCGTTCCTCTGGGAGAGATGCTCTGTGGAGACCCCTCGTTCCTCTGGGAGAGATGCTCTTTGGAGACCCTTCGTTCCTCTAGGAGAGATGCTCTGATGAGACCCCTCGTTCCTCTGGGAGAGATGCTCTGATGAGACCCTTCGTTCCTCTGGGAGAGATGCTCTGTTGGGACCCTTCGTTCCTCTGGGAGAGATGCTCTGTTGGGACCCTTCGTTCCTCTGGGAGAGATGCTCTGTTGGGACCCTTCGTTCCTCTAGGAGAGATGCTCTGATGAGACCCTTCGTTCCTCTGGGAGAGATGCTCTGATGAGACCCTTCGTTCCTCTGGGAGAGATGCTCTGATGAGACCCTTCGTTCCTCTGGGAGAGATGCTCTGATGAGACCCTTCGTTCCTCTGGGAGAGATGCTCTGATGAGACCCTTCGTTCCTCTGGGAGAGATGCTCTGATGAGACCCCTCGTTCCTCTGGGAGAGATGCTCTGATGAGACCCCTCGTTCCTCTGGGAGAGATGCTCTGATGAGACCCTTCGTTCCTCTGGGAGAGATATCTGATGCCCTTCGTTCCTCTAGGAGAGATGCTCTGATGAGACCCTTCGTTCCTCTGGGAGAGATGCTCTGATGAGACCCTTCGTTCCTCTGGGAGAGATGCTCTGATGAGACCCCTCGTACCTCTGGGAGAGATGCTCTGATGAGACCCTTCGTTCCTCTGGGAGAGATGCTCTGATGAGACCCTTCGTTCCTCTGGGAGAGATGCTCTGATGAGACCCCTCGTTCCTCTAGTGTATACACAACATACATAGCTGTTGTTATTGAACATGTTATACTGGATGTTAATTGAAGCAGGCCTCCATGTCTGTGGTCAGCCTGACTGTTTGGGTTAGCCATCGTTGGTATGTTTGTTCACATTGTTTCCCCCACAGGTAGACCTCAGTGGTAGTTTTAAGGAGAAAATGTCTGACAGAGCCACTCCTTCCTGGCCTGACATGGCGCCTTGCCTTTAACCAGAGCATGAGAGTGAGTCTTGTATAAGACTTTTTAAATCAAGAAAAAAGGCTGCAGTTGCTTCACCATGTTTCATCCCCTTAGCAGTGAAAATGTACACTGTGTCTATGACTAAAATTGCAGAGAGGTAGCAAAATAAATGTAGTGGTCAAGAACAGAGCCTTGAGGAACTACAAAATGTACCTTAGATTTATCCAAGGAATTTCCATAAAATGTATAAAAGCTCACCAGTAGAGATGGGGGCAAGCCCTGGGGGATGGTCCTGAAGTGGTTTCTGCCCAGACGGAGGTAGGAGAGCTGGGAGAGGGGTCTGAAAGCTAGAGGATCCACATTCCCTTCACTCAGGAGATTCCCCTCCAACTCCAAGGTCAACAGGTCGCTCAGACCTTCGAGAAATTACACAGAAATTAAAATATGTTCCTATCAAAGTCAAACCGTCTCCCTGAGTTTGTTTATAGTTTCATACTCTTCCAATAACAATTATGTATGTTTCTGTTGTCAAAGTATTTTAGATTGAAGCCTTATATGGCCTGAAATGCCCCCAAAAGAAGTTTGAAAAGTAAATTTGTATTTTTCTCCAGTAAGTAGCGGAAAGCAGATTAGTTATTTCTTTGTATTACCTTGGAAGCTGTTCTCTTCGATCCCTTTGAGGTGATTCTCGTTGATCTTCAGCTCCTGTAGTGTTGATGGGAAGTCTGGTAGGACCTTCTCTAGGAGGTTGTTGTCCAGGTAAAGACGGCTCAGGTACTTCAGGCCCTTAACAACAAACATTAACAACGTGTGTGTATGCTGGGGTGTTGCAAAAGTTAGAAGATACATGTCACTTGTTTCGTTGACATGTAATAGTAAGGGAAAATAAAGTTAACCTCTATGGGATTGGTGTCCGCCCAGCAGGACGGTTGAGCTAACGTGCGCTAATGTGATTAGCATGACGTTGTTACGTACAAGAACATTTCCCAGGACATATACATATCTGGGAGGAAGCTTACATTCTTGTTCATCTAACTGCACTGTCCAATTTACAGTAGCTATTACAGTGAAATAATACCATGCTATTGTTTGAGCAGAGTGCACAATTATGAACTTGAAAAGTTATTAATAAACCAATTAGGCACATTTGGGCAGACTTGATACAACATGTTGAACAGAAATGCAATGGTTCATTGGATCAGTTGAAAACTTTGCACATACACTGCTGCCGTCTAGTGGCCGAAGTCTAAATTGCACCTGGGCTGGAATAATACATTATGGCCTTTCTCTTGCATTTCAAAAATGGTACAGAAAAAATATAAAACAAGGCATGGTTTTTTCTTTGTATCATCTTTTACCAGATCTATTGTGTTACATTCTCATTCATTCATTTCACATTTCCACAAACTTCAAAGTGTTTCCTTTCAAATGGTACCAAGAATATGCATATCCTTGCTTCAGGGCCTGAGTTACCGACAGTTAGATTTGGGTATGTCATTTTAGTCAAAAATTGGGGGGAAAAAAGGCTCCGATCCTTCAATAAACATGTTGTATCATTGACATGTAATAGTATTGGCTAATAAAGTAGATCAATAAACATGTAATCATAATGGATAATAATCTGTCATTCTGTCAAAGTGGAAACAGTTAAATAAATTGAAATATTGTACATTGGAACGTAAACTACTCAGTATCAGACCTGGATTGAAATAGCAGGCCTATTTATTTTCTTTGAAATACTTTAGGTGGGAGTGCTTGGCCCGTAGCAGTGAGTGGCTGGGGTTTGGAAAGACAACTGTCGATGTTGGCACTCCTGTCACGATAGGGAGTTTCTTGTTAACATAATCAAGCTTTATTTTTATTATAGAAAAGTCCTGACTGTCTCTAGATTCTCACCTTAAGGGACCTTGGAAATAGAGAAGAAAAACATATCCCTAAACGGCACTTGGATTAAAACAGAGCCAAAAACCTGGTTGCCTCTGCCAGGAGGCTGAAACTTGGCCACAAGTGGATCTTCCAGCAAGATAATAACCTTAAGCACACATCAGAATCCACAAGGAAATATTTAAATGACCACAAAATCAACAGTCTCCGGATGTGATTCACATTGACCTTCAGTAGTTTGAAGAGGGCAGTCCATAAGAGCAGACAAGGGATATCAAGGATCTGGAAAGATTCTGTATGGATGAATGGTCTACGATCCCTCCTAATGTCTTTTCCAATCTCATAAAAACATTTTAGAAAAAGGCTGTGTTGTGATCCTCGTAAGGGCAGGGTGCTGGAGGGTGCTGGAGAAAAACAGGAGATCCAATAATTTGACCGGTCTATAAAAAAATATATATATACTTTAACAAAATATTTCTCTGAGCAAGTATATTAGTATAAAATAATATAATCTTCCCAAAAATGTTTAGCATACAAAACATTGTTAAAATGTTAAATCCTGAATTTAAAATTGATAAAAAAAATAGTCACTGGCCTACACACAATACCCCATAATGTGAAAGCGAAGTGTTTTTTGAAATTGCACTAATTAATAAAAACTGAAAAGATTAAATGTCTTGAGTCAATAAGCATTCAACCCTTTTGTTATGGCAAACCTAAATAAGTTCAGGAGTAAAAATGTTGCTTAACAAGTCCCATAATAAGTTGAATAGACTCTGTTCAATAGTGTTTAATATGTTTTTTAAATAAATGACTACCTCTTCTCTGTACCCAGACATACAATTATCTGTAAGGTCCCTCAGTCGAGCAGTATATTTAAAAAACAGATTCAACCACAAAGACCAAAGAGGTTTTCCAATGCCTCACAAAGAAGAGCACAGATTGGTAGATGGGTAAAAATACAAAAAGCAGACATTGAAAATCCATTTGAGCATGGTGAAGTTATTTTCAACACACCCAGTCACTAGATACATCCTTCCTAACTCAGTTGCCAGAGAGGAAGGAAACTTCTCAGGGATTTCACCATGAGGCTAATGGTGACTTAAACAGTTAGAGTTTAATGGCAGTGATAGGAGAAAAATGAGGATGGATCAACAACATTGTAGTTACTCCACAATACTAACCTAAATAACAGAGCGAAAAGAAGGAAGCCTATACAGAATAAAAATATTCCAAAACATGCGTCCTCTTTGCAACAAGGCACCAATGCAAAAAATGTGGCAAAAGCAATTTACTTTTTGTCCTGAATACAGTATGTACATGCAGATAAAATTACTTGGATAATAAACAAAGAGCAGCAGCAGTGTTTGCGTGTCTGGCGTCAATACGTGTGTTTTGTGTGTGTATTGGAGAGTCAGTGTTGTATGTGTGTGTATTGGAGAGTCAGTGTAGTATGTGTGTGTGTGGTTAGAGTCCAGTGAGTGAGTCAATTCAAGAGAGTCAGTGCAAAACATATGAATAAATAGTAATAAAGTAAGGGGGTCAATACAAATAGTCCAGGTAGCCATTTAGTCTTATGGCTTGGGGACAGAAGCTGTTCAGGAGCCTGTTGGTGTCAGACTTGATAAACTGGTACCACTTGCCGTGTAGAAGCAGAGAGAACAGTCTATGGCTTGGGTGGTTGGAGTTATTAATTATTTTCCAGGCCTTCACACAGCCTGATATTGATGTCCTGCATGGCAGGGAGCTCGGTTCCAGTGATGTACTGCGCGGTCCGCACCACCCTCTGTAGCACCATGCGATCGAGGGTGGTGCTATTAACATACCTAGCATTGATGCAGCCGGTGTGACTCTTACTTTGAAAGCGTGCGGGCTGATGCCAAAAGAGAAAGACTATTGTATTATGAAGGTGAGACTCTTACTTTCAAGACGTGTGGAACTGCTTGTGAAGCACTCTTATTTTGAAGGAAAGATTCTTACTTTGAAGGTGTGTGGGGCGATGCCAGCAGTTGTCAACTTGTTCTTTCCCAGGTTGATCGACTCCAGGTTGGGGATGCCGTTGAACGCCCCCACTGGGATGGTTGTGATGGAGTTACCTGGTGGTTCACAAACATTCACATTATTCACATTATTATCCTCAATGCTTAGATCGTCTAGATCAGGGTTGTCCAATCCTCTCCCTGGAGATCTACTGTCCTGTAGGCTTTCAGTCCAATCCTCTCCCTGGAGATCTACAGTCCTGTGGGTTTTCAGTCCAATCCTCTCCCTGGAGATCTACAGTCCTGTGGGTTTTGACAGGTGTATAAAATTGAGCATACAGCTATGCAATCTCCATATGCAAGATGGCCACCTCGCTTCGAGTTCTTAGGAAACTATGCAATATTACTACTTTATGGATTATTTCTTACATTCTTACCCCAGGAAATCTTAAGTGTTATTAAATACAACCGGGAAGAACTATTGGATATAAGAGCGACGTCAACTTACCAACATTACGACCAGGAATACGACTTTCCCGAAGTGGATCCTCTGTTCGGACCACCACCTAGGACATTGGATCTAATACCTGAAGTCGACCCAAAACAACGGCGCCGCAGAAGGGGCTGACGGAGCGGCCTTCTGGTCAGGCTCCGTAGACGTGCACATCGCCCACTGCTCCCGAGTATACTACTCGCCAATGTCCAGTCTCTTGACATCAAGGTAGACAAAATGCGAGCAAGGGTTTCCTTCCAGAGAGACATCAAAGACTGTAATATGCTCTGTTTCATGGAAACATGGCTCTCTCGCAATATGTTGTCGGAATCGGTTCAGCCACCGGGTTTCTTCATGAATCGTGCTGACAGAGATAAACACCTCTCTGGGAAGAGGAAGGGCGGGGGTGTATGCTTTATGATTAACGACTCATGGTTTAATCATAACATACAGAACTCATGTCCTTCTGCTCATCCGACCTAGAATTCCTTACAATCAAATGCCGGCCAATTTACCTACAAAGAGAATTCTCGTCAGTTATATTCACTGCTGTGTACATCCCCCTTCCAGCAGACACCAAGACGGCCCTCAAGGAACTTCACTGGACTCTATGTAAACTGGAAACTATATATCCTGAGGCTGCATTTATTGAAGCTGGGGATTTTAACAAAGCAAATTTGAGAACAAGGCTACCTAAATTCTATCAGCACATTGATTACACTACGCGCAGGGGTAATACACTCGACCACTGCTACTCTTACTTCAGCGATGCATACAAAGCCCTCCTCCTCACTCCCTTCGGCAAATCCGACCACGACGGCATCTTGCTCCTACCGTCCTATAGGCAGAATCTCAAGCAGGATGTACCAGTGAAGAGAACCATTGAACACTGGTCTGACCAATCGGATGCCACGCTTCAAGATTGTTTTGATCATGCGGACTGGAATATGTTCCAGTCAGCTTCTGAGAACGACATTGATCTATACGCTGACTCCGTGAGTTTATAAAGTCCATTAGAGATGTTGTACCCACTGTGACTAATCAAATCTAACCTGTGGATGGATGGCGTCATTCACGCAAAACTGAAAGCGCAAACCAACGCATTTAACCATGGAAAGAGGTCTGGAGATATGGCTGAATATAAACAGTGTAGTTATTCCCTCCGCAAGGCAATCAAACAAGCGAAATGCCAGTACAGGGACAAAGTGGAGTCGCAATTCAACGGCTCAGACACGAGACGAATGTGGCAGGGACTACAGGAAATCACGGACTATAAAAGGAAAACCAGCCACGTCACGGACACCGACGTCTTGCTTCCAGATAAACTAAACACCTTCTTTGCCCGCTTTGAGGATTATTCAGTGCCACTGTCGCAGCCCGCTAACAATGACCACGCCCTACCCCTCTCCTTCGCCGTGGCCGACGTGAGTAAAACTCTTGCACGGCTGCTAGCCCAGACGACATGCCTAGCCATGTCCTCAGGTCATGCGCAGACCAGCTGGCTTTTTTGTTTACGGACATATTCAATCGCTCCATATCCCAGTCTGTTGTCCCAAAATGCTTCAAGATGGCTACCATTGTTCTTGTACCCAAGAAGGTAAAGATAACTGAACTAAATGACTACCGGCCCGTAACACTCACTTGTCATCATGAAGTGCTTTGAGAGACTAGTCAAGGATCATATCACCTCCACCCCCCCTGCCACCCTAGACCCACTTCAGTTTGCATACCGCCCAACAAGTCCACAGACGATGAATTCGCCATCACACTACCCTATTCCATCTGGACAAAAGGGATACCTATGTAGGAAAGCTTTTCATTGACCTCAGCTCAGCATGCAACACCATAGTACCCTCCAAGCTCATCATCAAGTTGGAGGCCCTGGGTCTCACCCCGTGCAGCTGGGTCCTGGACTTTCTGACGGGCCGCCCCCCGGGTGGTGAAGGTAGGAAACACCATCTCCACTTCGCTGACCCTTAACACTGGGGCCCCACAAGGGTGCGTGCTCAGCCCCCTCCTGTACTCCCTGTTCACCTACGACTGCGTGGCCATGCATGCCTCCAACTCAATCATCAAGTTTTGCAGACGACACAGCAGTAGTAGGCTTGATTACTAAGAACAACGAGAGCCTACAGGGAGGAGGTGAGGGCCCTCGGAGTGTGGTGTCAGGAAAACAACCTCTCACTCAACGTCAACAAAGCAAAGGAGATGATCGTGGACTTCAGGAAACCGCAGAGGGAGCACTCCCCTCTATCCACATCGAAGGGACATTAGTGGAGAAGGTGGAAAGTTAAGTTCCTCAGAGTACACATCACTGACAAACTGAAATGGTGCACCCACACAGACAGCGTGGTGAAGAAGGCGCAACAGCGCCTGTTCAACCTCAGGAGGCCGAAGAAATGTGTCTTGTCAACCAAAACCCTGACAAACTTTTACAGAAGCAAAATCAAGAGCATCCTGTCGGGCTGTATCACAGCCTGGTACGGCAACTGCACAGCCCTCAACCGCAAGGCTATCCAGAGGGTGGTGTAGTCTGCACAAAACATCACTGGGGGCAAACTTTCTGCCCTCCATGACACCTACTACACCCAATGTCACAGGAAGGCAAAAAGATCAAAGACAACAACCACCTGAGCCACTGCCTGTTCACGCCGTTACCATCCAGAAGGCGAGGTCAGTACAGGTGCATCAAATCTGGGACCGAGAGACTGAGAAACAGCTTCTATCTCAAGGACATCAGACTGCTAAACAGCTATCATTAACTCAGAAAGGCTGCTGCCTACATTGAGACCCAATAGCTGGCCACTTTAATAAATGGATCACTAGTCACTATGCAGTTGCAAAGAAAAAGCCATATCTCAGACTGGCCAATTAAAATAAAAGATTATGATGGGCAAAAGAACACTGACACTGGACAGAGGAACTCTGCCTAGAAGGCCAACATCCCGGAGTCGCCACTTCACTGTTGACGTTGAGACTGGTGTTTTGTGAGTACTATTTAATGAAGCTGCCAGTTGAGGATTTGTGAGGCATCTGTTTCTCAAACTAGACACTCTAATGTACTTTCCTCTTGCTCAGTTGTGCACCGGGGCCACTCACTTCCGAGTTCCAAACTGCCTCGAAGCAACGTCACACAAGAACTGTTAGTAGGGAGCATCATGAAATGCTTTTCTATGGGTGAGCAGCCACACACAAGTCTAAGATCACCATTTGCAATGCCAAGCGTCGGCTGGAGTGGTGTAAAGCTCGCCGCTATTGGACTCTGGAGCAGTGGAAACGCGTTCTCTAGAGTGATAATTCACACTTCACCATCTGGCAGTCCGATGGACGAATCTGGGTTTGGCAGGTGCCAAGAGAATGCAGGAAGCACTAAAGTTCGGTGGAGGAGGAATAATGGTCTTGGGCTCTTTTTTATGGTTCGGGGCCCTTAGTTCCAGTGAAGGCAAATATTAATGCTATAGCATACAACGACATTCTAGACGAGTCTATGCTTCCAACTGTGTGACAAAAGTGTGGGGAATGCCCTTTCCTGTTTCAGCATGACAATGCCCCCAAAATTGATTGGCCTGCACAGAGTCCTGATCTCGACCTCATCGAACACCTTTGGGATGAATTGGAACGCCGACTGTGAGCCAGGCCTAAGTCCCCGCAGCAATGTTCCAACATCCTAGTGGAAAGCCTTCCCAGAAGAGTGGAAGCTGGTACAGCAGTAAAGGGGGTGACCAACTCCATATTAATGACTTCCCAGAAGAGTGGAGGCTGTTATAGCAGCAAAGGGGGGGACCAACTCCATTTTAATGACTTCCCAGAAGAGTGGAGGCTGTTATAGCAGCAAAAGGGGGGGGGGCAACTACATATTAATGCCCATGATTTTGTAATGAGATATTCGACAAGAAGGTGTCCACATACTATTGGTCATGTAGTGTACGTTTAGCAGAGGTCTTCTGTGTATAAAACGACACGGAAGGGTAAAAAAGCCACTAGCGACACACTCAGAGGTTCATCCAACAACACAGAGGTTCATCCAACAACACAGAGGTTCATCCAACAACACAGAGGTTCATCCAACAACACAGAGGTTCATCCAACAACACAGAGGTTCGTCCAACAACACAGAGGTTCGTCCAACAACACAGAGGTTCGTCCAACAACACAGAGGTTCGTCCAACAACACACTCAGAGATTCTACGAGTGGTCTGAGGCAGTAGGTAAATAACAAGTGACTTTCAAGTTGCAACTTTATAACTTTATGTAATATTTTGGGAAACAACTCAGTTTTAAAACTACAACATTTTTCAGAGACTAAATAGAAGTTGATGACCTATAATCTCTTACTGTATGGTCTATGCCTGTAACAACGTTCAGGGAAGGGTAACATACACAGACTTACCCTCCAGACTTAGGGACTTGAGCTCAGGGATGTTGAGAGGAGGGAAGTTGGTCAGTTTAGCGTTCTCACACGTCACAGTGACATCAGAGATATCACAGCCTAGCGGGAGGGTGATCCCAGGTCTACGTACCACCACTCCTTTTCCATCCTCCTCTTCTCTGTCCGTGGGCTTAGCTAGGGGAGGAGGAAGGAGGTCCTCTTCGGTCGGCTCATCTGGAAACATTTGGAAAACGTCTCCTCTCAGCAGCCACTCCATCTCCTCTTCCTCCTCCTCTTCTTCCTCCTCTTCCAGCTCTGCTAGTTCCCTCAGTTTCTCCTTCAGCTCGTCCTCATGTCTTCTCCTCTCCTCCTCCAGCTTCCTCTCCCGCTCCTTCATGGCCACCTCCTCCTTTAGTCTCCTTGCCTCCTCCTGCCTCCTCTCTTCCTTCTCCATTCGCAGCCTCTCCTCCTCGTGGCTCCTCTCCTCCTGCCGCCGCCTCTTCTCCTCCTGCCTCCTCCGCTGTCTCTCCGCCTCCTCCTTCTGTTTCTTCCTCCTCTTTTCCTTCTTGACGAGGCGCTCCTCCTCTCTATTCAGGAGCTCGATCTCGGCCTTGGTGCGGGTCACCACGGGGTCAAGGATTGGGTCAAGGTCAGGGGCCACAGAGTCAGGGTTGTTGGCTACTGGGAAATCGCCAGAGAAGTCAAGGTCATCACCACGGGAAGCTGGCCCAGCCAATCAGAACCACAGAGTGTTAGAGAGGAGGACGGAGAGAGGGGAAAGAGGGAAGCAGAAATGGCCCAGTGAGAATTCATGTCTCCATCAATGATCATTTAAAAAGGTATTAACTGCTATTTCAGATGAGTTCTTTGTAAGATCTGATGCTGATGATAGGACAAGGACAGTGAAGACATTTCCAATCTGATGATAGGACAAGGTCAGTGAAGACATTTCCAATCTGATGATAGGACAAGGTCAGTGAAGACATTTCCAATCTGATGATAGGACAAGGTCAGTGAAGACAGAACTACCATAGTTAAAGGCCCAGTGCAGTCAAAAAACGAATTATCCTGTGTTTTAATTAGTCATGTGTACGGGATACGCATATTATGCATCGTCCAATGAAATGCTTACTGGGAGGTTCCATCTCGACAATGCAACAACAATAAGAAACAAAAAGAAGAAGAATAAAGTAAAATGGCAGTAGAACAGAATAAACATTATAGCATCAGCAGCATTTATAGAACAATATTTACACATGTATTGGAGAAGGGGATGGGGGGTTGTGTATAAACTGAGCAGTATATTAAGGGCCTGGTAGCGGCAGTTGTGATGTGTGTAGCATTGAGTGTGTGTGTGTGTGTGTGTGTGTGTGTGTGTGTGTGTGTGTGTGTGTGTGTGTGTGTGTGTGTGTGTGTGTGTGTGTGTGTGTGTGTGTGTGTGTGCGCGTGTGTGTGTGTACTAAGGTGCAGAGAGTCAGTACAAATGTCCAGTTCAAGTGTTCAGCGGTCTGATGTCTGCTGAAAACAGTCTGAATAATACTGTGAAAATTATGATAATGTCCTTTTAGTGTAAAAGCTGTTTGAAAAGTCTTCCTGAAACTTCAGCCTGTTTTGGTGGGATGGTGTTTTGGCCTACCTGGTGTTTTGGCCTACCTGGTGTTTTGGCCTACCTGGTGTTTTGGCCTGTCTGGTTAAATCACAAGGTGTTAAATTAGTGAATAAACCAATAAGAAAGAGAGTTACAAACCTCAGTGCCAATAACAGATAGTTTTGTAAATAAGAATTTGTTCCTAACTGACTTGCCTAGTTAAATTTAAAAAATACGTTTTCAGTTTTCCCCTCCGCCACTCAGAAAGTCGTAGCAAAATTCTTGCTTGAGAAATTGTTCTTTGCGAAGAAGCAATTTTTATTTATTTTTGACTTTTTAATTTAAAAACAATCACAGTGAGGTACTTAATTGTTACCTAGAAATGATTGGATATTGAGATTTTTTAAAAAGAACTGCATTGGACCTTTAAGCTAAGCTAAGCTAGATAATGATACCCTTTAACACAGTCACATCATTAAGACACCTACCTGTGTCCATGCAGACAGGGCAGCATTCGCCAGGCGGGGTGTAGGGGAAGTGACATCGTAGAGGAGGACATGTGACCTCGTCACACAGCACCTGCCCTCCACTACACAGACAGGTAACACACGGCTTGGGGGACCAGACGGCCTGCTCAAACATGGTGATGCCCTGGTACACACACTGGCCTTTTTTACCTGCGGGAGAGATGGGGAAGGGAAGGTGACACATGGCTTGGGGGACCGGCGGCCTGCTCCAACCATAGAAATGTATAGAGATCTCGTGTGGCTCAGTTGGTAGAGCATGGTGTTTGCAACGCCAGGGTGGTGGGTTCGATTCCCACGGGGGACCAGTACGGGAAAAAAATTTATGAAATGTATGCATTCACTACTGTAAGTCGCTCTGGATAAGAGCGTCTGCTAAATGACTAAAATGTAAATGTAATCCCTACTTGGAAATACCCTTTTTTTTAGCACGAACATTGCCATCAAAGATATTAATAACTATACCCAAGATAATTCATACGTGTCGTTTCCAATGGGAGTAAATGAAGCATAGTTGGCAAAACAATCAAGTCGGTTAAGGAATGCCTGCTCTGTGAAGTGCACGTGTGCCATAACTATAGTCACCTTTGAACTCCTTGTAAACAATGCCATTTTTTTTCAACTTTGGCAAAGGGTCAATCTACAAAACTTTTTGCACTTTGTGTGTAAAAGATCCTAGTTTTGGGAACAGAAAACTGTGAGAAAAATCATCAGAATGTCGGCCCAATTCCATCTCGCTCCACTGCCCGCCACTGGGCTTCCTGGAAAATCCAACCAGCTGTTTCAGATTTATACATTCATTGAAACATCTGGCTCCTTGTTCTGTCTGTGTTCCCATTGAGGGCTTCCACCATTTTAAAGTAGTTAACTGGGTAGGGATTCCTATTGGTTGGGAGGCATCAGCCAATGATCAAAGCATTGTCTTCTGTAAGTAAGCATGACAAATAACATTTGATTTGATTCTAATTGGTTTGCCTAGTTTGGAAATGGCTTTAAACTATATCCTGCCATCTAGTGGTCACAATAAATACATGACAAAATACCTGGTTCAATATATCCTCAATGGAGCTGCCCATGCTGTCACACATGCCATAATGGCACAGATACAAAATGTTGAGACCTCTTTCCTTCTCTACGACTCCAACATGCTGAGGCCTTGGCATACATATGCCCTTCTTACCTGCTGGAGGTAAAGAAAGAGAAGGGGGAAAAGGGAGAGAAAAAGAGAGGAGAGAGAAACATGGTGATGCTCTGGTACACACTTTGGCCCTTAGTTCTGGAGGGAGAGACGGGGCAGAGGGGCTGATACCTGGAGGGAGAGACGGGGCAGATACCTGGAGGGAGAGACGGGGCAGATACCTGGAGGGAGAGACGGGGCAGAGGGGCAGATACCTGGAGGGAGAGACGGGGCAGATACCTGGAGGGAGAGACGGGGCAGATACCTGGAGGGAGAGACGGGGCAGAGGGGCAGATACCTGGAGGGAGAGACGGGGCAGATACCTGGAGGGAGAGACGGGGCAGAGGGGCTGATACCTGGAGGGAGAGACGGGGCAGATACCTGGAGGGAGAGATGGGGCAGATACCTGGAGGGAGAGATGGGGCAGATACCTGGAGGGAGAGACGGGGCAGATACCTGGAGGGAGAGACGGGGCAGATACCTGGAGGGAGAGACGGGGCAGATACCTGGAGGGAGAGACGGGGCAGAGGGGCAGATACCTGGAGGGAGAGACGGGGCAGATACCTTGGCGGAGAGACGGGGCAGATACCTGGAGGGAGAGACGGGGCAGAGGGGCAGATACCTGGAGGGAGAGACGGGGCAGATACCTGGAGGGAGAGACGGGGCAGAGGGGCTGATACCTGGAGGGAGAGACGGGGCAGATACCTGGAGGGAGAGACGGGGCAGATACCTGGAGGGAGAGACGGGGCAGAGGGGCAGATACCTGGAGGGAGAGACGGGGCAGATACCTTGGCGGAGAGACGGGGCAGATACCTGGAGGGAGAGACGGGGCAGAGGGGCAGATACCTGGAGGGAGAGACGGGGCAGATACCTGGAGGGAGAGACGGGGCAGAGGGGCTGATACCTGGAGGGAGAGACGGGGCAGATACCTGGAGGGAGAGACGGGGCAGATACCTGGAGGGAGAGATGGGGCAGATACCTGGAGGGAGAGACGGGGCAGATACCTGGAGGGAGAGACGGGGCAGATACCTGGAGGGAGAGACGGGGCAGATACCTGGAGGGAGAGACGGGGCAGATACCTGGAGGGAGAGACGGGGCAGATACCTGGAGGGAGAGACGGGGCAGAGGGGCTGATACCTGGAGGGAGAGACGGGGCAGAGGGGCAGATACCTGGAGGGAGAGACGGGGCAGAGGGGCTGATACCTGGAGGGAGAGACGGGGCAGAGGGGCTGATACCTGGAGGGAGAGACGGGGCAGAGGGGCAGATACCTGGAGGGAGAGATGGGGCAGAGGGGCAGATACCTGGAGGGAGAGACGGGCAGAGGGGCTGATACCTGGAGGGAGAGACGGGGCAGAGGGGCTGAAATCATCCTGAAATGCATGACATGACCAGGATGGAATTCAAAGGTTGTGGTAGAAGAACCACCCACTGGGCACACCATGTAATTTCAACATGGGAAGTTGGGTAATATTTGTTAGAGATGTTGTTAAGCCCTGGACACCTCCACTAAATCTGTCGATGCCCTGGACACCTCCACTAAATCTGTCGATGCCCTGGACACCTCCACTAAATCTGTCGATGCCCTGGACACCTCCACTAAATCTGTCGATGCCCTGGACACCTCCACTAAATCTGTCGGTGCCCTGGACACCTCCATTAAATCTGTCGGTGCCCTGGACACCTCCATTGCTGTCAATTTCAAGTCAAACATGACAATGAGTTACAAGGAGTTGGTATGATAGCACAGGCAGACTGGCACTCCTGTTAGATTCATTCATACAGCACCCTGTAAGCCACTGACTAGGTCAGTGTTAAATACAAGGTCTACTAGTGTTAAATACAAGATAATTCTTTCAGTACATTACCTACTAGTCTAATACAGGACACTGTTCCCTGTTGAACAAATCCACTGCCTCTTTCAGTTCCACAACTGTACTGACACACCAATCCTAATCAAACTGCTTAAATGTTTGATTGTGTAGGAAATAAAAAAGGACTGTGAGCATAAGTCTTGGTGCGTAATATCAACAACCATCTAGTACAACCGACAGAGAATCAGGGAGAGAACAGCCATCTAGTACACGAGAGAGAGAAAAAAAATCAGGGAGAGAGGCAGATGGAAGACAGACAGAGAGAGAGAGAGGGCCAGAGCGAGAGAGGGCCAGAGAGAGAGAGAGAGAGAGGGCCAGAGAGAGAGAGAGAGAGGGCCAGAGAGAGAGAGAGAGGGAGGGCCAGAGAGAGAGAGAGAGGGAGGGCCAGAGAGAGAGAGAGAGGGAGGGCCAGAGAGAGAGAGAGAGGGAGGGCCAGAGAGAGAGAGAGAGAGGGAGGGCCAGAGAGAGAGAGAGAGGGAGGGCCAGAGAGAGAGAGAGAGGGAGGGCCAGAGAGAGAGAGAGAGAGAGAGGGCCAGAGAGAGAGAGAGAGAGAGGGAGGGGCCAGAGAGAGAGAGAGAGAGAGGGAGGGCCAGAGAGAGAGAGAGAGGGAGAGCCAGAGAGAGAGAGAGAGGGAGAGCCAGAGAGAGAGAGCGAGAGAGCGAGAGAGCCAGAGAGCGAGAGAGCCAGAGAGCCAGAGAGCCAGAGAGCCAGAGAGCCAGAGAGCCAGAGAGCCAGAGAGCCAGAGAGCCAGAGAGCGAGACAGCGAGAGAGACAGCGAGAGAGAGAGCGAGAGAGAGAGGTCTACTCTTCGCAGATGACCTATGCCTGCTGTCACCCACAGCACATGGCCTACAGCAGAGCCTGGACCTGCTAGAGCAGTACTGCCAGACCTGGGCCCTGGCAGTAAACCCCAAAAAGACTAAAATAATGATTTTCCAGAGAAGATCCAGATCTCAGGGAATTAGACCAAAGTTCTCAATTTGGTACAAAATATATAGAGTACTGTACACACTACAATTACTTAGGTTTAAAAATAAGCTCAACTGGACACCTTAATGAGGCAGTGAATGAACTGAGAGAGAAAGCACGCAGGGCATTCTACGGCATTAAAAAGCAAATTCAAATTGAAATACCTATTAAAATTTGGCTAAAACTAATTGAATATGTCATTGAACCAATTGCACTTTATGGCAGTGAGGTGTGGGGTCCACTTGCAAAACAAGATTTCATGAAATGGGACAAACACCCCATTGAAACCCTACATGCAGAGTTCTGTAAGATTCTCTTACGTGTCCAGAGGAAAACTACAAACAATGCATGCAGGGCAGAATTAGGCCAATATCCACTAATAATAAAAAACTCAAAAAAGAGCAATTAAGTTTTGGAAACATCTAAAATACAGTGACCCCCTCTCATATCATTACCAAGCCCTGCAATGCCAAGAGCTGAGCAAAGAAAAGAGTCCCCTCATCCAGCTGGTCCTGGGGCTGAGTTCACAAACCTGTTCTACTAACACACTGAAGCCTCAGGACCAGAACATCCAATCAATCAGAATAAACCAAATTACAACACAGTCAAAACAAAACTACATTGCTTATTGGGAAACACAAGCTCAAACACAAAGCAAAATGCAGTGCTATCTGGCCCTAAATCGACAGTACACCATGGCTAAATATTTGACCATGGTTACTGATCAAAACCTTAGAAAAACTTTGACAAAGTACAGGCTCAGTGAGCACAGCCTTGCCATTGAGAAGGGTAGACACAGGAAAACCTGGCTCCCTGTAGAGGAAAGGCTGTGCAACCACTGCACCACAGCAGAACCTGAGACGGAGCTGCATTTCCTGACAAAATGTCAAAAATATAAAACAATTAGAGAGTGTCATTTCCCCAAATTTGAAACCCTTATTCAAGGTTTCAAAGACCTCTCAGATGAGGATAGGCTACCCGTCCTGTTGGGGGAGGACGCAGAGAGCTGTGGGTTGGCAGCGCACTACATTGCTGCCTGCCATAAGTTGAGGGACAGTGTCTGACAGACCAATAAACCTGCACATGTCCTCAACTGTATGATTATTGTTATTGTTGAATGTATGGTTATATTGACCGTTGGTTATTGTTGTTACTGTTGTCCCGTTGACAATTTTTGATTCTCATTTTTATTTATTTTTATATTGTAAATATCCAAAATAAGCTTTGGCAATATGTATATTGTTACGTCATGCCAATAAAGCAAATTGAATTGAGAGAGAAAGAGAGAGAGAAAGAGAGAGAAAGAGAGAAGAGAGAGAGAGAAAGAGAGAGAGAGAGAGAGAGAGAGAGAGAGAAGAGAGAGAGAGAGAGAGAGAGAGAGAGAGAGAGAGAGAGAGAAAGAGAAGAGAGAGAGAGAAAGAGAAAGAGAAAGAGAAAGAGAGAGGAAGACAGGGAGAGAGAGGTGTGGTGGTGAACCAACCCGGGATGACATTGTAGTTAGTCTGTCTCTCATCAACACTCTTGTATGACTCAATGAAAATAGACGCTCCATCGTCTCCTCTGGCGTTGGCTGGAAGGCTCCCCAGCCTTGTCAGACCCAGGGGGGTTTGAGATCGCTGATTATCCCTGTTCCCCCTGGCTCTCCCCTGCCCAGGCCCTCCTGCCTTCCTCCTCTTCCCCCATTCTAGCTCTCCTCGCTGGGGCTGGTTCAACTCCGGGCCCCCTGGTTCCCCTGGCCCTCTCCTCTTCCTCCTCTGGCCAGCCAGCGCTCTCTGGTCCTGGGCCCCAGCTTTAGTTCCAGACACCTCCAAATACAGGTAGACCAGGAGCGATAGAGAGAAGAGAATCCAGCGCTCCATAGAGGCTCAGGAGAAAGTCAGGCTAGTCTGTAGAGTAGAGACAGTAGAGTATTACTTTATTATGTCCAACTTGGGAAATTGTTTTAATCCCAGCATGCATCGTCAACGAATTACAATGACAAGACATGCAACAATGACCAACACATGATTAAAAAATACAAATCATATGAAGACACACAAAGGCACATGCACCATAGTATCCCTAAAATAATAGGGATATTTTCTATCCTACTCTGTGGAAAACTGGCAACATCTTCCAATAGGAAGACCTCATAAAACAGTATATC
Organism: Salmo trutta; assembly: GCF_901001165.1. Lineage (NCBI taxonomy): Eukaryota > Metazoa > Chordata > Actinopteri > Salmoniformes > Salmonidae > Salmo > Salmo trutta. The sequence continues at coordinate 1,511,065 of NC_042970.1, read as the reverse complement.
AATTACACTCATTAAAAAGCTTCATGGGTAAAACACTGGAACGAGGGGTTTAGATGCCGGTAAAGCCCTTGATATAGAGAGTTATCGGACACTGCGTAGCAAAATGACACCCTATTCCCTATATAGTCCTATTCCCCATAGGGCTCTGGTCAAAAGTAGTGCACTATATAGGGAATAGGGTGCCATTTGGGATGCATCCATAATGTGCAGTTTTCACACGCTATACCGCCATAATAACACGCCTCTGGTCTCTAGTCCCAGTCAGACAGACAGTAGAATATGTGGACAACTACAAATACCTGGGTGTCTGGTTAGACTGTAAAACTCTCCTTCCAGACTCACATTAACCATCTCCAATCCAAAATTAAATCTAGAATCAGCTTCTCATTTCGCAACAAAGCATCCTTCACTCATGCTGCTAAACATACCCTCGTAAAACTGACCATCCTACCGATCCTCGACTTCGGTGATGTCATTTACAAAATAGCCTCCAACACACTACTCAGCAAATTGGATGCAGTCTATCACAGTGCCATCCATTTTGTCACCAAAGCCATATATACTACCCACCACTGTGACCTGTATGCTCTCGTTGGCTGGCCCTCGCTTCATATTCGTCGCCAAACTCACTGGCTCCAGGTCATCTATAAGTCTTTGCTAGGTAAAGCCCTGCCTTATCTCAGCTCACTGGTCACTATAGCAGCACCCACCCGTAGCACGCGCTCCAGCAGGTATATCTCACTGGTCATACCCAAAGCCAACACCTCCTTTGGCCACCTTTCCATCCAGTTCTCTACTGCCAATGGCTGGAACGAATTGCAAAAGTCACTGAACCTGGAGACTCATATCTCCCTCTCTAACTTTAAGCACCAGCTGTCAGAGCAGCTTACTGATCATTGCACCTGTACATAGCCCATCTATAATTAGCCCACCCGACTACCTCATCCCCATATTGTAATTAATTTTTTTGCTCCTTTGCACCCCAGTATCTCTACTTGCACATTCATCTTCTGCACATCTATCACTCCAGTGTTAATGCTAAATTGTAATTATTTCACAGCTATGGCCTATTTATTGCCTTACCTCCCTAATCTTACTACATTTTCACACACTGCATATAGATGTTTCTATTGTGTTATTGACTGTACGTTTGTTTATTCCATGTGTAACTCTGTGTTGTTTGTGTTGCACTGCTTTATCTTGGCCAGGTCGCAGTTGTAAATGAGAACTTGTTCTTAACTGTCCGACCTGGTTAAATAAAGGTCAAATAAATAAAAGATGAGGGAGATCGCATCATCAAAGCAAGACGTATGTTTGTTGTTGAATGCTGAAACCTGAACTAAAGACCTCAGTTTAAAAGCTAACAGAGTTTTAATATACTTGTATTTTATTTTGGATCCTCTGTTGGGCTAAATTGCTGTGAGCGCTGCTATCTGTCCTGGGATCCTGACAGATTCCGCAGGGGGAGAGACATGAAAGCCCAGCTAGCCTAGCTGGCTCGGCGATCTCAAATAAATGCCGCTATTGAACATTTCCAGTGCTGCAAGAGCTGTGTTTACTTTGCTTTGTTCCGGGACGATGTGGACCTCGCTGACTTTAAATGTAGCAACTACTTGCTTGCAGAGTGGCTACTCTTAGCAAGCAAGTAGCAAACCTACACAAGCTACTGGGGAACCCACGCCCGCATACTTTTTATTTTACCCCAGTAGCCGGACGCCGCACTGGTGGAAGTTTAGCTGCAGTGTCGGGTCTTCACAGCCAACTGGCCGGTGCTCAGCAGGGTTCCTTCCATGAAGGGGTCTCTCCCTTCCCTGGAGAACTCGACCAAACCAACCAGCCATGGAGGTACGTCACTTGCTGTGGAAGTCGAAGGTGTCCTCTGGTAACGGGGGTCTCCATGGAGATGTTGAGCCCGGATCTGACACAGACCAGAAACAGCTTTGCTGCCCTGGATCCAGAAGTTCCGGTGCCTTCTTCCTTGGGTGCTTCCCATTCAAGATCGGATCCGGAGGTACCTGCGTCTTCGTCCTCGGTTCTGTCTCCTTCTCCGGTGGCTTCTACCTCGGGTTCAGATCCTCGGAGCTCCCAGCCTCACCAGACCAGGAGGGCCTGAGAGACCGTCCCATTCAACATCACCAGCTGTCATCATAGGCAGCTCTATGGTGAGAAACATCTCGGTTCCCAAGGTAAAAACACTGTGCTTTCCAGGAGCACGAGTACAGGACATAACAAGGCTGATTCTGATGCCGGGAGATGACACTGTTGTAGTTCATGTGAGGTCAAACGACATCAGGAGGGCTAGCTCTGAACATTTGAAAAAGGATTTTAAAGAAGGGATTTTAGCTTTAAAAGAACAAGAAAAAAAACGGCCAATAATTTCAGGTCCGGTACCATCGTTGGGCCGCGGATGTGAAAGATTCAGCAGACTGCTGGCATTACACATCTAGCTCTGCTAGAGTCAATATTCTAGATAACTTTGACACCTTCTGGAAACAGAAGATACTCTACAGTATTGAGAGTCCATCCAAATCATCTTGGCTCCTGGATATTTCAAGGCTGCGTTGAAACAATGACCGTTCAATGATCCAAGACCAGCTCAGTTAATCCATACAGCTGTGACAATGAGTTGTCATAATGCTGCATCAAATTTACATGATCGTAGGGGCATTGACAAACACAATGGAAGTAACTTATGTCCCCCTAAATGCACCGAATACTTCTGTTGATCCTACAGCTATTGTAGTCATTAATCATGTGCCTATGAACCAGAGTTACACTGTTAACACTGAGGTGGTGTGTCCTAGAAGGAAGACCACTGTTAACACTGAGGTGGTGTGTCCTAGTAGGAAGACCACTGTTAACACTGAGGTGGTGTGTCCTAGTAGGAAGACCACTGTTAACACTGAGGTGGTGTGTCCTAGTAGGAAGACCACTGTTAACACTGAGGTGGTGTGTCCTATAGGAAGACCACTGTTAACACTGAGGTGGTGTGTCCTAGTAGGAAGACCACTGTTAACACTGAGGTGGTGTACCCTAGTAGGAAGACCACTGTTAACACTGAGGTGGTGTGTCCTAGTAGGAAGACCACTGTTAACACTGAGGTGGTGTGTCCTAGTAGGAAGACCACTGTTAACACTGAGGTGGTGTGTCCTATAGGAAGACCACTGTTAACACTGAGGTGGTGTGTCCTAGTAGGAAGACCACTTTATGCAGCTCACCCTGCACTATCAGCTCCAATATAAATAACATGAGTACGTCTACTTCTGATCAGCTGCCCAGTAAAGCATTAAAAACAATCAACAACTCAGAAAACTGCTAAAAATAGCTCATATTAACACCTGCAGCCTGAGAAACAAGGTTCATGAAGTCAATAACATTCATATTCTGATTATCTCTGAAACTCACTTAGATAAAACCTTTGATGATACAGTGGTAGCAATACATGGTTATAACATCTACAGAACAGACAGAAATGCCAATGGGGGTGATGTTGCGGTCTATATTCAGAACCACATTCCTGTAACGCTTAGAGAGGATCTCATGTTAAACACTGTTGAAGTAATATAGCTGCAGGTTCATCTGCCTCACCTAAAGCCCATTCTGGTGGGAAGCTGCTATAGACCACCAAGTGCTAACAGTCAGTATCTGGATAACGTGTGAAATGCTTGATAATGTATGCGATATCAACAGAGAAGTATATTTTCTGGGTGATTTAAATATTGACTGACTATCATCAAGCTGCCCACTCAGGGAAACACTTCAAACTGTAACCAGAGCCTGCAACCTGGTTCAGGTTGTCAGTCAACCTACCAGGGTAGTTACAAACAGTACATAAATTAAATCATCAACATGTATTGATAACATCTTTGTGATCAGACAAATTATTCTACCCTCTGTCTGTTGGCTACTTAGCTTCATGCCTGTCTCAAAATACAACACTGCCCCTTTAAGACAAAAATATATATTTTTACCTGACTTGCTTATTTTTTCTTCTTACAAGAGCATGTTTTGTGCTCTTGTAAGAAGCAGTCACTCCCCTATTGCTGACTACAAATGATCTATAACTGGGCTAATAACTCACTAACTAGCAACGCTATGAACAAAATCTACACACATGGCTACATGCAGCTCTCACTTTGATCTAAAAACAAGCTCATCTAATCACGACCGCTCATGCTGTAAACACAGTCCAGTTCAAAGTAAATGGCACAGATCCATACATAGCAATGGCCTATTTGCATATAGGTCTACTGCAGCTCTGATTGGTTATATGGCACGGGTCTGTGTAGAGTATGGGCTGAGTCGTGCATGTCAATGCAATATAATCCTACTCCGATGCGTTCTGCCCACAACAAAATCTCTTGCATAGTTTGTTTTGTTTCGTTATGTTGCATTGAAAGTGGCTAATATTGCATTGATTCGATCACAATTTCCACAGTAAAGGGAAACATTGATAGAGTTAACAGAGAAAACTCTAGAACAGTGAAAACTCTAGAACAGTGAAAACTCTAGAACAGTGGTCATCAACCTTTTCTGATGATTTAGAAAACGGAAGCCTATGCAACATTAACCAATTAAAAACAGTACTGTAAGCAACGAGGTTTGTGCAGTACGCTATAGGCCCAATACATTATCTCCGCATATTGGCTTTGCTTGATATGCCCTGCCAAAGCATTGTTGTTCAGGCCATTTTTTTAAATTATATTTCAAAATTTGAGGAAGGCTATGCTATATGATCCCACCGGTAATAGATCCGTTGTTGTATTACTTGTGAAGCACGGCTGACTGAGCATACATTTAAATATTAAAAAAGATCCAATAAAAACAACGAAAGCCTATAGATAACCTTTCCTACTCATTCATCATTACTGCTGCAGTGCTTGTTGTAGCACTGAGTGGAAATAGGAAGAACGCTCATTTTATGGATTATAAAAGTGTTGAATACAAAGTGTTGACAGTGCTGAGTAAGAACTGAAACATGAACTCACTCATTAAAACAGCATCTCTTTGCTGTATTCGTTGACAGTCTCTCTCTAGTCGTGGTTTAAAATCCCACAGCAGCTCTTTGCTGTATTCGTTGACAGTCTCTCTAGTCATGGTTTTAAACATTATGAAATCTCACAGCAGCTCTTTGCTGTATCTTTCGTTATGCTGCTACATTACAGCAGACACGGTCATCTGAGCCATCCGATTGGCCAGCGGTAGGGCTATAGTGCACCTAGACAACAGCTGTTAATACAGTTCTACATCCATCCGGTCACCTAGACAACAGCTGTTAATAAAATCTACATCCATCCCGTCACCTAGACAACAGCTGTTAATACAGAATCTACATCCATCCCGTCACCTAGACAACAGCTGTTAATACAGAATTTACAGAAGGCTTTTATTGACAAATACATATAGTTGATGCATAGAGTCAATATTTGCAGTGACCCTTCTTTTTCAAGACCTTTGCAATCCGCCCTGGCAAGCTGTCAATTAACTTCTGGGCCACATCCTGACTGATGGCAACCCATTCTTGCATAATCAATGCTTGGAGTTTGTTAGAATTTGTGGGGTTTTGTTTGTCCACCCACCTCTTGAGGATTGACCACAAGTTCTCAATGGGATTAAGGTCTGGGGAGTTTCTTGGTCATGGACCCAAAATATCAATGTTTTGTTCCCCGAGCCACTTAGTTATTGATTTTGCCTTATGGCAAGGTGCTCCATCATGCTGGAAAAGGCATTGTTTGTCACCAAACTGTTCCTGGATGGTTGGGAGAAGTTGCTCTCAGAGGATGTGTTGGTACCATTCTTTATTCATGGCTGTGTTCTTAGGCAAAACTGTGAGTGAGCCCACTCCCTTGGCTGAGAAGCAACCCCACACATGAATGGTCTCAGGATGCTTTACTGTTGGCATGACACAGGACTGATGGTAGCGCTCACCTTGTCTTCTCCGGACAAGCTTTTTTCCAGATGCCCCAAACAATCGGAAAGGGGATTCATCAGAGAAAATTATTTTACCCCAGTCCTCAGCAGTCCAATCCCTGTACCTTTTGCAGAATGTCAGCCTGTTCCTGATGTTTTTCCTGGAGAGAAGTGGCTTCTTTGCTGCCCTTCTTGACACCAGGCCATCCTCCAAAAGTCTTCACCTCACTGTGCGTCCAGATGCACTCACACCTGCCTGCTGCCATTCCTGTGCAAGCTCTGTACTGGTGGTACCCAGATCCCGCAGCTGAATCAACTTTAGGAGACGGTCCTGGCGCTTGCTGGACTTTCTTGGGCGCCCTGAAGCCTTCTTCACAACAATTGAACCGCTCTCCTTGAAGTTCTTGATGATCTGATAAATGGTTGATTTAGGTGCAATCTTACTGGCAGCAATATCCTTGCCTGTGAAGCCCTTTTTGCTCAAAGCAATGATGACGGCACGTGTTTCCTTGCAGGTAACCATGGTTGACAGCGGAAGAACAATGATTCCAAGCACCACCCTCCTTTTTGAAGCTTCCAGTCTGTTATTCGAACTCAATCAGCATGACAGAGTGATCTCCAGCCTTGTCCTCGTCAACACTCACACCTGTGTTAACGAGAGAATCACTGACATGATGTCAGCTGGTCCTTTTGTAGCAGGGCTGAAATGCAGTGGATATGTTTCTTTGGGATTCAGTTCATTTGCATGGCAAAGAGGGACTTGGCAATTAATTTCAATTCATCTGATCACTCTTCATAACATTCTGGAGTATATGCAAATTGCCATCATACAAACTGAGGCAGCAGACTGAAAATTAATATTTGTGTCATTCTCAAAACTTTTGGCCACGACTGCACATCCATCCTGTCACCTAGACAACAGCTGTCAATACAGGATCTACAGGCATCCTGTCACCTAGACAACAGCTGTCAATACAGGATCTACAGGCATTCCGTCACCTAGACAACAGCTGTTAATACAGAATCTACATCCATCCCGTCACCTAGACAACAGCTGTTAATACAGAATCTACATCCATCCCGTCACCTAGACAACAGCTGTGTAACGATCGTCAAAAGGAATAGACCAAGGTGCAGTGTGGTACGTGTTCATCTTGATATTTATTTTAACTCAGAACACTTAAAACAAAATAATAAACAATGGAACACGACCGTCACGTCTTGCAGGCTTTACACAGCAGTACAAAAATAAGATCCCACAACTCATGGAGGGAAAGGGCTGCCTAAGTATGGTTCCCAATCAGAGACAACGAATAGCAGCTGCCTCTGATTGGAAACCATACCTGGCCAAAACATAGAAATATAAACCATAGAATGCCCACCCCACACCCTGACCTAACAACATAGAGAAATAAACCGTCTCTCTCAGGTCAGGGCGTGACAAGCTGTTAATACAGGATCTACCTCAACCCTGTCACCTAGACAACAGCTGTTAGTCATTACAGATCTACAACCATCCCGTCACCTAGACAATAGCTGTTAGTTAATACAGGATCTACCTCCACCCTGTCACCTAGACAACAGCTGTTAGTTAATACAGGGTCTACAACCATCCCGTCACCTAGACAACAGCTGTTAGTCATTACAGATCTACAACCATCCTGTCACCTAGACAACAGCTGTTAGTCATTACAGATCTACAACCATCCTGTCACCTAGACAACAGCTGTTAATACAGAGTCTACAACCATCCCGTCACCTAGACAACAGCTGTTAGTTAATACAGGATCTACAACCATCCTGTTTTTGAATACATCTTCTAGAGAAAACAAAGACCTGTATTCCTTGAACAAGCAGAATGGTTTCAGCTGTTTAACGTACATGTTTGATTTCGTCAGCTCTTGCCTCAATGAAGCGGTGGTCTCTGCCAAAAAGCAATGTGTCGAGCTTTAGCTCTGAGGCAGAGGAGAATCAGTCCTGTTGAGGATTGGGTTTTATTTACTCCAAACTAGTTTCTATTGTAAACAGATACTGGGATATGTGAACTGTTTCCTCAACCTTCCCAGGAGACCATCCTTAAACACAACGCCAGTACTGTTGACTCAGTGTTTAGTCATAAATTGTCCCTGGAATTGAAGCATTAAAAGCCTTTCTTTGTCCAAAATGCCACCATATTCCCTATATAGTGTACTACTTTTGAAGGGAATAGAGTGCCCTTTGGGACACTACCTTCATCCACTCAGAGGGGAGAAGAGAGGAGGGGAAAGAGAGGGAGAAGAGAGGAGGGGAAAGAGAGGAAAACATTGTGATTAACGTGACCCTCTGGATGACTAGGCTCACATGGAGGAACTCAATACAAACAGAAGAGGGAGGGAGGGAGGGAGGGAGGGAGGGAGGGAGGGAGGGAGGGAGGGAGGGAGGGAGGGATACAGAGCTGACTAAAATAGAAAATAACCTAGAGGAGAGGATGAGACATTGAATGACACCATTTTTATACTGTAATAATGAAATCCACGATACAGTTTGCCTCTGGAACAGTCTTTTTCAAGGCTGTAACAACTATCTTAACTAAAACATTTACAAGTAAATCTTTTTTTAATTTTTTTTAAGTCTTACGAAATAGTTGGATGTGATGTAATGCTGACAGGATTTGTTGACAAAATCAGAAGGAAAAAGACTTGAAGTTCTTTGATTTAAAACAGCTTCTAAACAGAAAAAAAAAACAGAAGTGACTTTTAAAGCCGGTTTACTAACATTGCAGTAAACTAAAAGTTGATGCTCATCACTTACATGAAAACAGGATACATTTGCAGACAGGACAAAGATCAATACTAGCCTCACAACACAGAACACAACCCTCACTGCAGCCCCATCAAAACTCCAACACAGTAAACTTAATGATAAAAGAGCAGTGAGACGACCCAGTATACTTTACCGGAGGTTCGCAGGCAGGCTGTCTGTACGGTGCAAGGCCAAGTTATTTCTTCCCTCTCCCAAGACAGTTGTATGACCGTGTGCTCTACACTGCCAAGCAAATGCAAGTTTTAAAACAGACGGAGAGACAGAGGAGGAGAGGAGCCTGCTCTGCTACGCTCCGCTCATAGAAGCCTGGGGAAGGAAAGGCTGCCGAGCCGCAGTCAGAGTCTGAAAGATAAAAGAACGGAGAGGTTACTAGACAGTGTAATGGGTTAGAGAGAGAGAGAGGTTACTAGACAGTGTAATGGGTTAGAGAGAGAGAGGTTACTGACTAGACAGTGTAATGGGTTAGAGAGAGAGAGGTTACTGACTAGACAGTGTAATGGGTTAGAGAGAGAGAGGTTACTGACTAGACAGTGTAATGGGTTAGAGAGAGAGGTTACTGACTAGACAGTGTAATGGGTTAGAGAGAGAGAGGTTTACTGACTAGACAGGTGTAATGGGTTAGAGAGAGAGAGAGAGGTTACTGACTAGACAATGTAATGGGTTAGAGAGAGAGAGGTTACTGACTAGACCGTGTAATGGGTAGGAGAGAGAGGTTACTGACTAGACAGTGTAATGGGTTAGAGAGAGAGGTTTACTGACTAGACAGTGAATGGGTTAGAGAGAGAGGTTACTGACTAGACAGTGTAATGGGTTAGAAGAGAGAGGTTACTGACTAGACAGTGTAATGGGTTAGAGAGAGAGAGGTTACTGCATAAGACAGTGTAATGGGTTAGAGAAGAGAGAGGTTACTGCTACGAACAGTGTAATGGGGTTAGAAGAGAAGAGGTTTACTGACTAGACAGTGTAATGGGTTAGAAGTGAGAGAGAGAGGTTACTGAACTAGACAGTGTACTGGGTTAGAGAGAAGAGGTTACTGACTAGACAGTTGAATGGGTTATAGAGAGAGAGAGGTGTACTGACTAGACAGTGTAATGGGTTAGAGAGAGAGAGGTTACTGACTAGACATGGTAATTGGTTTAGAGAGGAGAGTAATTACTGACCTAGACATGTATGGTTCGAGACAGTGTAATGGGTTAGAGAGAGGTTACTGACTAGACAGTGTAATGGGTTAGAGAGAGAGGGTTACTGACTAGACAGTGTAATGGGTTAGAGAGAGAGAGGTTACTGACTAGACAGTGTAGGGGTTAGAGGAGAGAGAGGTTACTGACTATACAGTGTAATGGGTTAGAGAGAGAGGTTACTGACTAGACAGTGTAATGGGTTAGAGAGAGAGGTTTACTGACTAGACAGTGTAATGGGTTAGAGAGAGAGAGGTTACTGACTAACGTGTAATTGGTTAGAGAGAGAGGTTACTGACTAGACAGTGTAAAGGGTTAGAGAGAGGTTACTGACTAGACAGTGTAATGGGTTAGAGAGAGAGGTTACTGACTAGACAGTGTAATGGGTTAGAGAGAGAGAGGTTACTGACTAGACAGTGTAATGGGTTAGAGAGAGAGAGAGAGAGGTTACTGACTAGACAGTGTACTGGGTTGAGTAGAGAGAGAGAGTTTACTGACATAGACAGTGTAATGGGTTAGAGAGAGAGGTTACTGACTAGACAGTGTAATGGGTTAGAAGAGAGAGGTTACTGACTAGACAGTTGTAATGGGCTAGAGAGAGAGGTTACTGACTAGACAGTGTAATGGGTTAGAGAGAGAGGTTACTGACTAGACAGTGTAATGGGTTAGAGAGAGAGAGGTTACTGACTAGACAGTGTAATTGGGTTAGAGAGAGAGAGGTGTACTGACTAGACAGTGTAATGGGTTAGAGAGAGAGAGGTTACTTGACAGACAGTGTAAGGGTTAGAGAGAGTAGAGGTTACTGACTAGACAGTGTAATGGGTTAGAGAGAGAGAGGTTACTGACTAGACAGTGTAAGTGGGTTAGAGAGAGAGAGGTTACTGACTAGACATGTAATGGGTAGATAGTAGAGAGAGGTTACTGACTAGACAGTGTAATGGTTAGAAGAGAGGTTACTGACTAGACAGTGTAATGGGTTAGAGAGATAGAGGTTTACTGACTAGACAGTGTAATGGGTTAGAGAGAGAGAGAGGTTACTGACTAGACAGTGTAATGGGTTGAGAGAGAGAGGTTACTGACTAGACAGTGTATGGGTTAGAGAGAGAGAGGTTTACTGACTAGACAGTGTAATGGGTTAGGATAGACGAAGAGGTTACTGACTAGACAGTGTAATTGGTTAGAGAGAGAAGAGGTTACTGCTAGACAGTGTAGATGGTTAGAGAGAGAGAGGTTACTGACTAGACAGTGTATGGGTTAGAGGAGAGAGAGGTTACTGACTAGACAGTGTAATGGGTTAGAGAGAGAGGTTACTGACTAGACATGTAATGGGTTAGAGAGAGAGAGGTTTACTGACTAGACAGTGTAATGGGTTAGAGGAGAGAGGTTACTGACTAGACAGTGTAATGGTTAGAGAGAGAGAGAGGTTACTCACGAGACAGTGTAATGGGTTAGAGAGAGAGGTTTACTGACTAGACAGTGTAATGGGTTAGAGAGAGAGAGAGAGGTTACTGACTAGACAGTGTAATGGGTTAGAGAGAGAGGTTACTGACTAGACAGTGTAATGGGTTAGAGAGAGAGGTTACTGACTAGACAGTGTAATGAGTTAGAGAGAGAGAGGTTACTGACTAGACAGTGTAATGGGTTAGAGAGAGAGAGGTTACTGACTAGACAGTGTAATGGGTTAGAGAGAGAGGTTACTGACTAGACAGTGTAATGGGTTAGAGAGAGAGGTTACTGACTAGACAGTGTAATGGGTTAGAGAGAGAGAGTTTACTGACTAGACAGTGTAATGGGTTAGAGAGAGAGGTTACTGACTAGACAGTGTAATGGGTTAGAGAGAGAGAGGTTACTGACGACAGTGTAATGGGTTAGAGAGAGAGAGGTTACTGACTAGACAGTGTAATGGGTTAGAGAGAGAGAGGTTACTGACTAGACAGTGTAATGGGTTAGAGAGAGAGAGGTTACTGACTAGACAGTGTAATGGGTTAGAGAGAGAGGTTACTGACTAGACAGTGTAATGGGTTAGAGAGAGAGTTACTGACTAGACAGTGTAATGGGTTAGAGAGAGAGGTTACTGACTAGACAGTGTAATGGGTTAGAGAGAGGTTACTGACTAGACAGTGTAATGGGTTAGAGAGAGAGGTTACTGACTAGACAGTGTAATGGGTTAGAGAGAGAGAGGTTACTGACTAGACAGTGTAATGGGTTAGAGAGAGAGGTTACTGACTAGACAGTGTAATGGGTTAGAGAGAGAGAGAGGTTACTGACTAGACAGTGTAATGGGTTAGAGAGAGAGAGAGGTTACTGACTAGACAGTGTAATGGGTTAGAGAGAGAGGTTACTGACTAGACAGTGTAATGGGTTAGAGAGAGAGAGGTTACTGACTAGACAGTGTAATGGGTTAGAGAGAGGTTACTGACTAGACAGTGTAATGGGTTAGAGAGAGAGGTTACTGACTAGACAGTGTAATGGGTTAGAGAGAGAGGTTACTGACTAGACAGTGTAATGGGTTAGAGAGAGAGAGGTTACTGACTAGACAGTGTAATGGGTTAGAGAGAGGTTACTGACTAGACAGTGTAATGGGTTAGAGAGAGAGGTTACTGACTAGACAGTGTAATGGGTTAGAGAGAGGTTACTGACTAGACAGTGTAATGGGTTAGAGAGAGAGAGAGAGAGGTTACTGACTAGACAGTGTAATGGGTTAGAGAGAGAGGTTACTGACTAGACAGTGTAATGGGTTAGAGAGAGAGAGAGAGGTTACTGACTAGACAGTGTAATGGGTTAGAGAGAGAGAGAGGTTACTGACTAGACAGTGTAATGGGTTAGAGAGAGAGAGGTTACTGACTAGACAGTGTAATGGTTAGAGAGAGAGAGAGGTTACTGACTAGACAGTGTAATGGGTTAGAGAGAGGTTACTGACTAGACAGTGTAATGGGTTAGAGAGAGAGAGAGAGGTTACTGACTAGACAGTGTAATGGGTTAGAGAGAGGTTACTGACTAGACAGTGTATGGGGTTAGAGAGAGAGAGAGGTTACTGACTAGACAGTGTAATGGGTTAGAGAGAGAGAGGTTACTGACTAGACAGTGTAATGGTTTAGAGAGAGAGGTTACTGACTAGACAGTGTAATGGGTTAGAGAGAGAGAGGGTTACTGACTAGACAGTGTAATGGGTTAGAGAGGAGAGAGAGGTTACTGACTAGACAGTGTAATGGGTTAGAGAGAGAGGTTTACTGACTAGACAGTTGTAATGGGTTAGAGAGAGAGAGAGGTTACTGGACTATACAGTGTATGGGTTAGAGAGAGAGGTACTGACTAGACAGTGTAATGGGTTTAGAGAGAGAGAGGTTACTGACTAGACAGTGTAATGGGTTGATAGAGAGGTTACTGACTAGACGTGTAATGGGTTAGAGAGAGAGAGGTTACTGACTAGAAAGATGTAATGGGTTAGAGAGAGAGGTTACTGACTAGACAGTGTAATGGGTTAGAGAGAGAGAGGTTACTGACTAGACAGTGTAATGGGTTAGAGAGAGGAGGTTACTGGACTAGACCAGTGTAATGGGTTAGAGAGAGAGAGAGGTTACGTGACTAGACAGGTGTAATGGGTTAGAGAGAGAGGTTACTGACTAGACAGTGTAATGGGTTAGAGAGAGAGGTTACTGACTAGACAGTGTAATGGGTTAGAGAGAGAGGTTACTGACTAGACAGTGTAATGGGTTAGAGAGAGAGAGAGGTTACTGACTAGACAGTGTAATGGGTTAGAGAGAGGTTACTGACTAGACAGTGTAATGGGTTAGAGAGAGAGAGAGGTTACTGACTAGACAGTGTAATGGGTTAGAGAGAGAGGTTACTGACTAGACAGTGTAATGGGTTAGAGAGAGAGAGGTTACTGACTAGACAGTGTAATGGGTTAGAGAGAGAGAGAGAGAGGTTACTGACTAGACAGTGTAATGGGTTAGAGAGAGAGGTTACTGACTAGACAGTGTAATGGGTTAGAGAGAGAGAGAGAGAGGTTACTGACTAGACAGTGTAATGGGTTAGAGAGAGAGAGAGAGTTACTGACTAGACAGTGTAATGGGGTTAGAGAGGAGAGGTTACTGACTAGACAGTGTAATGGGTTAGAGAGGAGAGAGGTTACTGACTAGACAGTGTAATGGGTTAGAGAGAGAGAGGTTACGGACTAGACAGTGTAATGGGTTTAGAGAGAGAGAGGTTACTGACTAGACCGTGTAATGGGTTAGAGAGAGAGAGGGTTACTGACCAGACAGTGTAAGGGGTTAGAGAGAGAGAGGTTACTGACTAGACAGTTGTAAGGGTTAGAGAGAGAGGTTTACTGACCTAGACAGTCGTAATGGGTTAGAGAGAGAGAGGGACTGACTAGACAGTGTAATGGGTTAGAGAGAGAGGTTACTGACGAGACAGTGTAATGGGTTAGAGAGAGAGGTTACTGACTAACAGTGTAATGGGTTAGAGAGAGAGGTTTACTGACTAGACAGTGTAAATGGGTTAGAGAGATAGAGGTTACTGACTAGAAAGTGTAATGGGTTTAGAGAGAGAGGTTACTGACTAGACATGTAATGGGTTAGAGAGAGAGGTTTACTGACTAGACAGTGTAATGGGTTAGAGAGAGAGAGGTTCTGACTAGACAGTGTTAGTGGTTAGAGAGAGAGAGGTTACTGACTAGACAATGGTAATGGGTTAGAGAGAGAGGTTACTGACTAGACAGTGTAATGGGTTAGAGAGAGGTTACTGACTAGACAGTGTAATGGGTTAGAGAGAGAGAGGTTACTGACTAGACAGTGTAATGGGGTTAGAGAGAGAGAGGTTACTGACTAGACAGTGTAATGGGTTAGAGAGAGAGAGGTTACTGACTAGACAGTGTAATGGGTTAGAGAGAGAGAGAGAGGTTACTGACTAGACAGTGTAATGGGGTTAGAGAGAGAGAGAGGTTACTGACTAGACAGTGTAATGGGTTGAGACGAGAGAGGTTACCTGACTAGACAGTGTAATGGGTGATAGAGAGAGGTTACTGACTAGACAGTGTAATGGGTTAGAGAGAGAGAGGTTACTGACTAGACAGTGTAATGGGTTAGAGAGAGAGAGTTACTGACTAGACAGTGTAATGGGGTTAGAGAGAGAGAGTTTACTGACTAGACAGTGTAATGGGTTAGAGAGAGAGAGGTTACTGACTAGACAGTGTATGGGGTTAGAGAGAGAGGTTACTGACTAACAGTGTAATGGGTTAGAGAAGAGAGGGTATGACAACATGTAATTGGTTGAGAGAGAGAGGTTTACTGACTAACAGTGTAGGGTTAGAGAGAGGGTTACTGACTAGACAGTGTATGGGTTTAGAGGAGAGGTTACCTGACTAGACAGTGTAATGGGTTAGAGAGAAGAGAGGTTACTGACTAGACAGTGTAATGGTTAGAGAGAGAGAGGTTACTGACTAGACAGTGTATGGGTTAGAGAGAGAGGTTACTGACTAGCAGTGTAATGGGGTTAGAGAGAGAGGTTACTGACTAGACAGTGTAATGGGTTTAGAGAGAGAGAGGTTACTGACTAGACAGTGTAATGGGTTAGAGAGAGAGAGAGGTTACTGGGACTAGAACAGTTGTAAATGGGTTAGAGAGAGAGGTTACTGACTAGACAGTGTAATGGGTTAGAGAGAGGTTAGCTGAATAGACAGTGTTAAGGGTTAGAGAGAGAGGTTACTGGACTAAGCAGTGTAATGGGTTAGAGAAGGAGAGGTTACGGACCTAGACAGTGTAATGGGTTAGAGAGAGAGAGAGAGGTACTGACAACAGTGTAATGGTTTAGAGAGAAGGTTACTGACTAGACAGTGTAATGGGTTTAGAGAGAGAGAGGTTACTGACTAGACAGTGTAATGGGTTAGAGAGAGAGAGAGAGAGGTTACTGACTAGACAGTGTAATGGGTTAGAGAGAGGTTACTGACTAGACAGTGTAATGGGTTAGAGAGAGAGAGGTTACTGACTAGACAGTGTAATGGGTTAGAGAGAGGTTACTGACTAGACAGTGTAATGGGTTAGAGAGAGAGGTTACTGACTAGACAGTGTAATGGGTTAGAGAGAGGTTACTGACTAGACAGTGTAATGGGTTAGAGAGAGAGAGGTTACTGACTAGACAGTGTAATGGGTTAGAGAGAGAGAGAGAGGTTACTGACTAGACAGTGTAATGGGTTAGAGAGAGAGAGGTTACTGACTAGACAGTGTAATGGGTTAGAGAGAGAGAGAGGTTACTGACTAGACTGTAATGGGTTAGAGAGAGAGGTTACTGACTAGACAGTGTAATGGGTTAGAGAGAGAGGTTACTGACTAGACAGTGTAATGGGTTAGAGAGAGAGAGAGAGGTTACTGACTAGACAGTGTAATGGGTTAGAGAGAGAGGTTACTGACTAGACAGTGTAATGGGTTAGAGAGAGAGAGAGAGGTTACTGACTAGACAGTGTAATGGTTAGAGAGAGGTTACTGACTAGACAGTGTAATGGGTTAGAGAGAGAGGTTACTGACTAGACAGTGTAATGGGTTAGAGAGAGAGAGAGGTTACTGACTAGACAGTGTAATGGGTTAGAGAGAGAGAGAGGTTACTGACTAGACAGTGTAATGGGTTAGAGAGAGAGAGGTTACTGACTAGACAGTGTAATGGGTTAGAGAGAGAGAGGTTACTGACTAGACAGTGTAATGGGTTAGAGAGAGAGAGGTTACTGACTAGACAGTGTAATGGGTTAGAGAGAGAGGTTACTGACTAGACAGTGTAATGGGTTAGAGAGAGAGAGGTTACTGACTAGACAGTGTAATGGGTTAGAGAGAGAGAGAGAGGTTACTGACTAGACAGTGTAATGGGTTAGAGAGAGAGAGAGGTTACTGACTAGACAGTGTAATGGGTTAGAGAGAGAGAGGTTACTGACTAGACAGTGTAATGGGTTAGAGAGAGAGGTTACTGACTAGACAGTGTAATGGGTTAGAGAGAGAGGTTACTGACTAGACAGTGTAATGGGTTAGAGAGAGAGGTTACTGACTAGACAGTGTAATGGGTTAGAGAGAGGTTACTGACTAGACAGTGTATGGGTTAGAGAGAGAGGTTACTGACTAGACAGTGTAATGGGTTAGAGAGAGAGGTTACTGACTAGACAGTGTAATGGGTTAGAGAGAGAGAGAGAGGTTACTGACTAGACAGTGTAATGGGTTAGAGAGAGAGGTTACTGACTAGACAGTGTAATGGGTTAGAGAGAGAGGTTACTGACTAGACAGTGTAATGGGTTAGAGAGAGAGGTTACTGACTAGACAGTGTAATGGTTAGAGAAGAGAGAGGTTACTGACTAGACAGTGTAATGGGTTAGAGAGAGAGGTTACTGACTAGACATGTAATGGGTTAGAGAGAGAGGTTACTGACTAGACAGTGTAATGGGTTAGAGAGAGGTTACTGACTAGACAGTGTAATGGGTTAGAGAGAGAGGTTACTGACTAGACAGTGTAATGGGTTAGAGAAGAGGTTACTGACTAGACAGTGTAATGGTTAGAGAGAGAGGTTACTGACTAGACAGTGTAATGGGTTAGAGAGAGGTTACTGACTAGACAGTGTAATGGGTTAGAGAGAGGTTACTGACTAGACAGTGTAATGGGTTAAGAGAGGTTACTGACTAGACAGTGTAATGGGTTAGAGAGAGAGAGAGGTTACTGACTAGACAGTGTAATGGGTTAGAGAGAGAGGTTACTGACTAGACAGTGTAATGGGTTAGAGAGAGAGAGGTTACTGACTAGACAGTGTAATGGGTTAGAGAGAGAGGTTACTGACTAGACAGTGTAATGGGTTAGAGAGAGAGGTTACTGACTAGACAGTGTAATGGGTTAGAGAGAGGTTACTGACTAGACAGTGTAATGGGTTAGAGAGAGAGGTTACTGACTAGACAGTGTAATGGGTTAGAGAGAGAGAGAGAGGTTACTGACTAGACAGTGTAATGGGTTAGAGAGAGAGAGGTTACTGACTAGACAGTGTAATGGGTTAGAGAGAGAGAGGTTACTGACTAGACAGTGTAATGGGTTAGAGAGAGGTTACTGACTAGACAGTGTAATGGGTTAGAGAGAGAGAGAGAGGTTACTGACTAGACAGTGTAATGGGTTAGAGAGAGGTTACTGACTAGACAGTGTAATGGTTAGAGAGAGAGGTTACTGACTAGACAGTGTAATGGGTTGAGAGAGAGAGAGGTTACTGACTAGACAGTGTAATGGGTTAGAGAGAGAGGTTACTGACTAGACAGTGTAATGGGTTAGAGAGAGAGAGGTTACTGACTAGACAGTGTAATGGGTTAGAGAGAGAGAGAGGTTACTGACTAGACAGTGTAATGGGTTAGAGAGAGAGGTTACTGACTAGACAGTGTAATGGGTTAGAGAGAGAGGTTACTGACTAGACAGTGTAATGGGTGAGAGAGAGAGGTTACTGACTAGACAGTGTAATGGGTTAGAGAGAGAGGTTACTGACTAGACAGTGTAATGGGTTAGAGAGAGAGAGAGGTTACTGACTAGACAGTGTAATGGGTTAGAGAGAGAGGTTACTGACTAGACAGTGTAATGGGGTGAGAGAGAGAGGTTACTGACTAGACAGTGTGATGGGTTAGAGAGAGAGAGGTTACTGACTAGACAGTGTAATGGGGTTATGAGAGAGAGAGAGGTTCCTGACTAGACAGTGTAATGGGTTAGAGAGAGGTTACTGACTAGAAAGTGTAATGGGTTTAGAGAGAGAGAGAGGTACTGACTAGACAGTGTAATGGTTAGAGAGAGAGGTTACTGACTAGACAGTTGTAATGGGTTAGACTAGAGAGAGAGGTTTACTGACTAGACAGTGTAATGGGTTAGAGAGAGGTTACTGACTAGACAGTGTAATGGGGTTTAGAAAGAGAGGTTACTGACTAGACAGTGTCATGGGTTAGAGAGAGGAGAGGTTACTGAATAGACAGTGTAATGGGTGATAGAGAGGTACTGACTAATACAGTGTATGGGTTAGGAGAGTCACTCAGTTACTGACTAGACAGATGGTAAGGGGTTAGAGAGAGAGAGGTTTACTGACCTAAGACAGTGTAATGGGTTAGAGAGAAGAGAGAGGCATTAGCTGACTAGACAGTGTAATGGGTTAGAGAGAGAGAGAGGTTACTGACTAGACAGTGTAATGGGTTAGACAGAGAGAGTTACTGACTAGACAGTGTAATGGGTTAGAGAGAGAGGTTACTGACTAGACAGTGTAATGGGTTAGAGAGAGGTTACTGACTAGACAGTGTAATGGGTTAGAGAGAGAGAGGTTACTGACTAGACAGTGTAATGGGTTAGAGAGAGAGGTTACTGACTAGACAGTGTAATGGGTTGAGAGAGAGAGGTTACTGACTAGACAGTGTAATGGGTTAGAGAGAGAGAGAGGTTACTGACTAGACAGTGTAATGGGTTAGAGAAGAGAGGTTACTGACTAGACAGTGTAATGGGTTTAGAGAGAGAGAGGTTACTGACTAGACAGTGTAATGGGTTAGAGAGAGAGAGGTTACTGACTAGACAGTGTAATGGTTAGAGAGAGAGTTACTGACTAGACAGTGTAATGGGTTAGAGAGAGGTTACTGACTAGACAGTGTAATGGGTTAGAGAGAGGTTACTGACTAGACAGTGTAATGGGTTAGAGAGAGAGAGGTTACTGACTAGACAGTGTAATGGGTTAGAGAGAGAGAGAGGTTACTGACTAGACAGTGTAATGGGTTAGAGAGAGAGAGGTTACTGACTAGACAGTGTAATGGGTTAGAGAGAGAGAGAGAGGTTACTGACTAGACAGTGTAATGGGTTAGAGAGAGAGAGAGGTTACTGACTAGACAGTGTAATGGGTTAGAGAGAGAGGTTACTGACTAGACAGTGTAATGGGTTAGAGAGAGAGGTTACTGACTAGACAGTGTAATGGGTTAGAGAGAGAGAGTTACTGACTAGACAGTGTAATGGGTTAGAGAGAGAGAGGTTACTGACTAACAGTGTAATGGGGTTAGAGAGAGAGAGTTACTGACTAGACAGTGTAATGGGTTAGAGAGAGAGAGAGGTTACTGACTAGACAGTGTAATGGGTTAGAGAGAGAGGTTACTGACTAGACAGTGTAATGGGTTAGAGAGAGAGAGAGGTTACTGACTAGACAGTGTAATGGGTTAGAGAGAGAGGTTACTGACTAGACAGTGTATGGTTAGAGAGAGTTACTGACTAGACAGTGTAATGGGTTAGAGAGAGAGAGAGAGGTTACTGACTAGACAGTGTAATGGGTTAGAGAGAGAGAGAGAGGTTACTGACTAGACAGTGTAATGGGTTAGAGAGAGAGGTTACTGACTAGACAGTGTAATGGGTTAGAGAGAGAGAGGTTACTGACTAGACAGTGTAATGGGTTAGAGAGAGAGAGGTTACTGACTAGACAGTGTAATGGGTTAGAGAGAGAGAGGTTACTGACTGACAGTGTAATGGGTTAAGAGAGGAGAGAGAGGTTACTGACTAGACAGTGGTAATGGGTTAGAGAGAGAGAGAGAGAGGTTACTGACTAGACAGTGTAATGGGTTAGAGAGAGAGAGGTTACTGACTAGACAGTGTAATGGGTTAGAGAGAGAGGTTACTGACAAGTGTAATGGGTTAGAGAGAGAGGTTACTGACTAGACAGTGTAATGGGTTAGAGAGAGAGGTTACTGACTAGACAGTGTAATGGGTTAGAGAGAGAGGTTACTGACTAGACAGTGTAATGGGTTAGAGAGAGAGGTTACTGACTAGACAGTGTACTGGGTTAGAGAGAGAGGAGGTTACTGACTAGACAGGTAATGGGTTAGAGAGAGAGGTTACTGACTAGACAGTGTATGGGTTAGAGAGAGAGAGAGGTTACTGACTAGACAGTGTAATGGGTTAGAGAGAGAGAGGTTACTGACTAGACAGTGTAATGTGGTTAGAGAGAGAAGAGGTTACTGACTAGACAGTGTAATGGTTAGAGAGAGAGGTTACTGACTAGACAGTGTAATGGGTTAGAGAGAGAGAGAGGTTACTGACTAGACAGTGTAATGGGTTAGAGAGAGAGAGGTTACTGACTAGACAGTGTAATGGGTTAGAGAGAGAGAGGTTACTGACTAGACAGTGTAATGGGTTAGAGAGAGAGAGGTTACTGACTAGACAGTGTAATGGGTTAGAGAGAGAGAGAGGTTACTGACTAGACAGTGTAATGGGTTAGAGAGAGAGGTTACTGACTAGACAGTGTAATGGGTTAGAGAGAGAGGTTACTGACTAGACAGTGTAATGGGTTAGAGAGAGAGAGAGGAGGTTACTGACTAGACAGTGTAATGGGTTAGAGAGAGAGGTTACTGACTAGACAGTGTAATGGGTTAGAGAGAGAGAGGTTACTGACTAGACAGTGTAATGGGTTAGAGAGAGGTTACTGACTAGACAGTGTAATGGGTTAGAGAGAGGTTACTGACTACAGTGTAATGGGTTAGAGAGAGAGGTTACTGACTAGACAGTGTAATGGGTTAGAGAGAGAGAGAGAGGTTACTGACTAGACAGTGTAATGGGTTAGAGAGAGAGGTTACTGACTAGACAGTGTAATGGGTTAGAGAGAGAGAGAGGTTACTGACTAGACAGTGTAATGGGTTAGAGAGAGAGAGGTTACTGACTAGACAGTAATGGGTTAGAGAGAGGTTACTGACTAGACAGTGTAATGGGTTGAGAGAGAGAGGTTACTGACTAGACAGTGTAATGGGTTAGAGAGAAGAGGTTACTGACTAGACAGTGTAATGGGTTAGAGAGAGAGGTTACTGACTAGTGTAATGGTTAGAGAGAGAGAGAGAGGTTACTGACTAGACAGTGTAATGGGTTATAGAGAGAGTTACTGACTAACAGTGTAC